>NC_084735.1:1267037-1419537 GCF_033978785.1 Entelurus aequoreus | reverse complement strand
AATAAGTCATATTTTATACAAAATAAGTCATATTTTATACATAAGTCATATTTTATACAAAAGTCATATTTTATACATAAGTCATAATTTATACATAAGTCATATTTTATACATACAGTAAGTCATATTTTATACAAAATAAGTCATATTTTATACATGTCATATTTTATACAAAATAAGTCATATTTTATGCAAAATAAGTCATATTTTATACAAAATAAGTCATATTTTATACATAAGTCATATTTTATGCAAAATAAGTCATATTTTATACATAAGTCATATTTTATACAAAATAAGTCATATTTTATACAAAATAAGTTATATTTTATACATAAGTCATATTTTGTACATAAGTCATATTTTATACAACATAAAAGATAAAGTGCTTAAAAAAAAGCAAGACAAGTTGAGAATAATATCAACAATCAAGTCAAATGAAGCTCCAGCACCCCACAAGGGACAAGCGGTAGTAAATGGATGGATGGAAGGAAGTCAAAGGAGCTGCTGTGATGTGCTGACACTCTTTCAGGCGCATCAAAGAAAACAACAAGTCCAATAAATAAACTTTTGCGGAGTAGGAATTTAGTAAGACATATGTTTTTCTTTTTTAATGCATTCTAAGTCGTAAAATATGGTAAATAAGAGGTGGCTAACAATGCAGGTAATGATAGTAATCTATTGCGTTTAAAAACACCCAAAAACCACGTATTAGCGATGTTGTTATTATTATTATTATTAATATAAGCGCTAACGCAGAGGAACTACTTTTAGCGACGCATTGATCACAGAGAGCTGACGAGCTTATGCTGCTACGTTGCTGCATCGCCTCCGAGTTAATTCCAGACTACAAATCATGCCTCTCACCTGGATAGTAGAAGTTTGTGGACATTAACCCACAAGTTGGTCAACTTTGACATCCAATTTAGACACAAAAAAACCCGCAATTTTATTTATTTATTTATTTTTAACGTTCTGGTGGATTATGATGAATTCCTTATCTAAACCGGAAGATATAAACATCCCATCAGTCAAAAATTGATGCTTGCAACAAGGAATGAGGGGGCAGAAGATGACGCCACCGGGGGCGCTGCTCCGTTGTCCATCATACCGCAGGGGGTGAAGCGTTGAAGGGGTGGGGGGTGGGGTACGTCATAGAGTCGCTTGGCTCCCGATCTTTGCGATAACGCAGCCAGTCAGTGTAACAAAAGGTGTTCATCCATGCAAAACAGTTAATGAATTTGGAGATTTGTTGCTGCGCTGTCCGCCGGGATAGTCTGATAGCAAAGACCTCGCCAAGCCGTTCTAGCGGGAAAACAAAATCCAGATTACAACGTTTGTGTTTGAGAAAGCGAAAACAAATTTGTTTTACTCAAATTGACCATTTTTGGTCTTCAAATTCATAACAAGTTTGTCTTGCAGAGCAGAAAGCTTCTCCAAGATGTTATCCACTATGGGATTTACTTTAGAAAACCACATGAGTCTGAGTGGCCATACCATCAATCATTTGTGGCAGCTTTATCATGATTCCCAACAGGTCTTGAGCTGAAACAATTGCCAGGCACATGATTCTCTACATGTTTTTAGCTGCTGCAATCATCATCACATAACCAACAGTTGACCTCTGACCAGGTCCTGCAGCGAGACCCGGAGTGTTCCAGACCGGAGGCCTGCAGCGTGCTGGAGTCGGTCAGCGCGGCGGCGGCGGGGAAACCTCTCAGCTGTCCAAACCACGAAGGAAAGGTGGGCGTGGCACTTTGACCCACCTGGCCGTGGCACTTTGACCCACCTGACCGTGGCACTTTGACCCACCTGGCCGTCACCACGGTCCACTTTGTGTTCCCGCAGGTGATGGAGTTCTACTGCCAGTCGTGTGAGACGGCCATGTGTCTGGACTGTACGGAGGGGGAGCACCGCGACCACACCACCGTCCCTCTGCACCACGTCGTGGAGCAGCACAAGGCGGCGCTCAGAACGCAGCTGGACGCCATTCACAGCAGGTGGACACTTTCATTTCTGCTCAACATGTTGTGCTTCCATCAGGCTGCCTCATGTTGTGTTGTGTCATGTCATGTTACGTCATGTCATGTTGCGTCATGTCATGTTGTGTCATGTCATGTTACGTCATGTCATGTTGTGTCATGTCATGTTGTGTCATGTCATGTTACGTCATGTCATGTTGTGTCATGTCATGTTGTGTCATGTCATGTTGCGTCATGTCATGTTGCGTCATGTCATGTTGCGTCATGTCATGTTACGTCATGTCATGTTGTGTCATGTCATGTTGTGTCATGTCATGTTGTGTCATGTCATGTTGTGTCATGTCATGTTGTGCTTCCATCAGGCTGCCCCATGTTGTGTCATGTCATGTTGCGTCATGTCACGTCAGGTCATGTTGTGTCATGTCATGTTGTGTCATGTCATGTTACGTCATGTCATGTTGTGTCATGTCATGTTGCGTCATGTCATGTTACGTCATGTCATGTTGTGTCATGTCATGTTGTGCTTCCATCAGGCTGCCTCATGTTGTGTCATGTCATGTTGCGTCATGTCATGTTGTCATGTCATGTTGTGTCATGTCATGTTGCGTCATGTCATGTTGCGTCATGTCATGTTGTGTCATGTCATGTTGCGTCATGTCATGTTGCGTCATGTCATGTTGTGTCATGTCATGTTACGTCATGTCATGTTGCGTCATGTCATGTTGTGTCATGTCATGTTGTGCTTCCATCAGGCTGCCTCATGTTGCGTCATGTCATGTTGTGTCATGTAATGTTGCGTCATGTCATGTTGTGTCATGTCATGTTGTGCTTCCATCAGGCTGCCTCATGTTGCGTCGTGTCATGTTGCGTCATGTCATGTTGTCATGTTGTGTCATGTCATGTTACGCCATGTCATGTTGCATCATGTCATGTTACGTCATGTCATGTTGTGTCATGTCACTGCATGTCATGTTACGCCATGTCATGTTGTGTCATGTCATGTTGTGCTTCCATCAGGCTGCCTCATGTTGCGTCGTGTCATGTTGCGTCATGTCATGTTGGGTCATGTCATGTTGTGTCATGTCATGTTACGCCATGTCATGTTGCATCATGTCATGTTACGTCATGTCATGTTGTGTCATGTCACTGCATGTCATGTTACGCCATGTCATGTTGCATCATGTCATGTTACGTCATGTCATGTTGTGTCATGTCACTGCATGTCATGTTACGCCATGTCATGTTGTGTCATGTCATGTTGTGCTTCCATCAGGCTGCCTCATGTTGTGTCATGTCATGTTGTGTCATGTCATGTTTTGTCTTGTCATGTTGCGTCATGTCATGTTGCATCATGTCATGTTGTGTCTTGTCATGTTGCGTCATATCATGTTGGGTCACGTCATGTTGCGTCATGCCATGTTGAGTCATGTCATGTCATGATGTCATATCATGTTACGTCATGTCATGTTGGGTCACGTCATGTTGCATCATGTCATGTTACGCCATGTCATGTTGCATCATGTCATGTTACGTCATGTCATGTTGTGTCGTGTCATGTTGTCATGTCATGTTACGCCATGTCATGTTGCATCATGTCATGTTGCATCATGTCATGATGTGTCATGTCATGTTACGTCATGTCATGTTGCATCATGTCATGTTACGTCATGTCATGTTGCATCATGTCATGTTGCATCATGTCATGTTGCATCATGTCATGTTACGTCATGTCATGTTGCATCATGTCATGTTTTGTCTTGTCATGTTGCCTCATGTCATGTTGTGTCATGTCATGTTGCGTCATGTCATGTTGCATCATGTCATGTTGCATCATGTCATGTTGCATCACGTCATGTGGCCTTGTGTCATGTTGCCTCATGTCATGTTGCATCATGTCATGTTGCGTTATGTCATGATGTGTCATGTCATGTTACGTCATGTCATGTTGCGTCATGTCATGTTTTGTCTTGTCATGTTGCGTCATGTCATGTTGCATCATGTCATGTTGTGTCTTGTCATGTTGCGTCATATCATGTTGGGTCACTTCATGTTGCGTCATGCCATGTTGAGTCATGTCATGTCATGATGTCATATCATGTTACGCCATGTCATGTTGGGTCATGTCATGATGCATCATGTCATGTTGGGTCATGTCATGTCATGTTGCGTCATGCCATGTTGAGTCATGTCATGTTACGTCATGCCATGTTGAGTCATGCCGTGTTGAGTCATGTCATGTTGAGTCATGTCATGTTGCGTCATGCCATGTTGCGTCATGCCATGTTGAGTCATGTCATGTTGCGTCATGCCATGTTGAGTCATGCCGTGTTGAGTCATGTCATGTTGGGTCATGTCATGTTGGGTCATGTCATGTTGAGTCATGTCATGTCATGATGTCATATCATGTTACGCCATGTCATGTTGGGTCATGTCATGCCATGTTGCGTCATGCCATGTTGAGTCATGTCATGTTGCGTCATGCCATGTTGAGTCATGCCGTGTTGAGTCATGTCATGTTGCGTCATGCCATGTTGAGTCATGTCATGTTGCGTCATGCCATGTTGAGTCATGCTGTGTTGAGTCATGTCATGTTGGGTCATGTCATGTTGGGTCATGTCATGTTGCGTCATGTCATGTTGCATCATGTCATGTGGCCTTGTGTCATGTTGCCTCAAGTCATGTTGCATCATGTCATGTTGTGTCATGTCATGTTGCGTTATGTCATGATGTGTCATGTCATGTTACGTCATGTCATGTTGCATCATGTCATGTTTTGTCTTGTCATGTTGCATCATGTCATGTTGCATCATGTCATGTTGTGTCTTGTCATGTTGCGTCATATCATGTTGGGTCACGTCATGTTGGGTCATGTCATGTTGCATCATGTCCTGATGCGTCTTCTCATGTTGCGTCATGTCATGTTGAGTCATGTCATGTCATGATATCATATCATGTTACGCCATGTCATGTTGGGTCATGTCATGTTGCATCATGTCATGTTGCATCATGTCCTGATGCGTCTTCTCATGTTGCGTCATGTCATGTTGAGTCATGTCATGTCATGATATCATATCATGTTACACCATGTCATGTTGGGTCATGTCATGTTGCATCATGTCATGTCGCGTCATGTCCTGATGCGTCATGTCATGTCGCGTCATGTCCTGTTGCCACAACTTCCTGTCCCCTCACATGAGTGGGTGAAGGTTGGGTGGTCAACACGAGCGTGCTGTTCTTCCACCAGACTGCCTCAGCTCACGGCCGCCATCCAGCTGGTGAGTGAGATCTCCCGCCTGCTGGCGGAGAGGAAGAACGAGGCGGTGGCGGAGATAACGAGCACCTTCGAGGAGCTGCAGCGAGCCTTGGACCAGCGCAAGACGAGCCTCATCGCAGACCTGGAGAACATCTGCGGCACCAAGCAGAAGGTTGGTAGTCCTCTGGGCCAGGTCCACCTCATTGAGTACTTTCTGAAGCGGCTGGTTCTGGCAGGTTCTGCAGGCCCAGCTGTCGTCTCTCCTGCAGGGCAGAGATCACATCCAGAGCAGCTGCAGCTTTACAGAGCAAGCTCTCAGCCACGGCACCGCCACTGAGGTAGGACCACCGGCTGACCGTGGACCACAACTACACTCCAATACGGTGTGGGGGTGTCTTCAGGTTCTGTTAGTCCAGAAGCAAATGAGCGAGCGCGTGACAGCGCTGGCGAGACACGACTTCCCGGAGCGACCGCATCAGAACGCACATCTGGACTGTCAGGTAGCCGCCGCCCGACATCAGCTGGATCTTTTTGGCTTCCCTGAAGGACTTTTCTCCCGCCTTCAGGTGGAGACTGAAGGCCTGCGGCGCTCCATCCAGAACCTCGGCGTCCTCCTCACCACAGCGGCGGTGGCTCACACCTCCGTCGCCACGGGGGAGGGTCTACGCCACGCCGCCACCGGGCAGCACCACAGCATCACCGTGACGACCAAAGACAAAGTAGGACACCGCTTTCCATGTTTGGGTCCTCAAGGTGACGCCGCTGCTTCCGTGTAGGACGGAGAACTGGTGAGGACGGGGAACGCCGTTTTAAAAGCCCACATCGTGGCGACGGACGGCGGCCGCGCGGCCGAGCCGGACGTGACGGACAACAAGAACGGGACGTACGAGGTGGGCTACACGCTGCGCTCCGAGGGAGAGTACTCCTTCGCCCTGGCGCTCTACGGGCAGCCCGTACGCGGGAGCCCCTTCCGCCTGCGCGTGGTCAAGCCCTGCGACATCCCGCCCGCGCCCGACGACGTCAAGCGCCGCGTGAAGTCTCCCAGCGGCACCGGGGGCCACATCAGACAGAAGGCGGTGCGGCGGCCCTCCAGCATGTACAGCACCACCAAGAAGAAGGAGAACCCCATCGAGGACGAGCTCATCTACAGAGTGGGTAAGACCGAGGTCAAGGGTCGTGGGTCAGCATCTTTTAGCGTGTCATCACATGTTGGAAGACCGGGGCCAAAGGTCATGTTGCATCATGTCATGTTGCGTCATGTCATGTTTCGTCATGTCATGTTGCATCATGTCATGTTGCATCATGTCATGTTGCATCATGTCATGTTGCATCACGTCATGTTGCATCACGTCATGTTGCCTCATGTCATGTTGCGTCATGTCATGTTGCATCATGTCATGTTGCATCACGTCATGTTGCATCATGTCATGTTGCATCATGTCATGTTGCATCATGTCATGTTGCATCATGTCATGTTGCGTCATGTCATGTTGCGTCATGTCATGATGCGTCATGTCATGTTGCATTATGTCATGTTGCATCATGTCATGTTGCATCACGTCATGTTGCATCATGTCATGTTGCGTCATGTCATGTTGCGTCATGTCATGTTGCGTCATGTCATGTTGCATCATGTCATGTTGCGTCATGTCATGTTGCCTCATGTCATGTTGCCTCATGTCATGTTGCATCATGTCATGTTGCGTCATGTCATGTTGCATCACGTCATGTTGCATCACGTCATGTTGCGTCATGACATGTTACTCCTAGCTGAACGAGAGTGGCTCTCCACTGCTGTGAAACAAGTCTGCTCTGGCATATTTTTCCAGCCGATTCTTCCATACTTTTTCCCCCGCTGGTTTGTTGTCCTTTTGGGACTCCCACTGAGTTAGCAACATGGACAACACGCACAGAAAAGGCACATACGCTGCAGCACGGAGACGTGACTGGTAGTGTTTCAGAGAAATGTGGCACCCTGCGGCATAAAATGGCTGCAGACGAGACGCGTAATGAATGAATGAATGAAGACATAGTTCGCACACGGAGGCATACTTGGCTCGGGCTAAAAGTTTGTAAATGGAGGTTTACAAACAGCTAACAGAAATACAAACAATACAAATCAAATGTTCTTTTTTTTTTACCGCACTCCAAATTTTTTTTAAATAGGCAAATATTGACATGAAGCCACAGACAGCTGCACTACCCAATGCAGTTGTCTGCAAACAAAAGGCTCATCAAGCATCCACAAATCAGCCACGTCTCAACCGGGGCCAAACCGGAGATCGGTCTCATTTTTAAGAAAGCACCCCAAACTTGTTGAAATTTCACAGAACAACTATATACTGTATATGTATATTTTTTCATTTTTAAATGTCACATTAAATTTTTTTTTTTTTATTAAGAAACAAATGTTGTTGTTTTTTAAAGATTTGTTTATTGACATTTTTGACTCACAGCTAACAGAAATACAAACAACACAAATCAAATGTTCGTTTTTTTTAACCGCACCCCGAAAAATAAAGAATCAGGCAAATATTGACATGAAGCCACATACAGCTGCACTTCCGAACAAAAGGCTCATCAAGCATCCACAAATCAGCCACGTCTCAACCGGGGCCAAACCCGGAGATCGGTCTCCTTTGCATATTTTAAGAAAGTTGTTGAAATTTCGCAGAACAACTACATTCATTATTTTTTCTCTTTTAAATGTTACATTAAAAAAATACAATTTTATTAACAAACAAGTATTTTTTTAAATATTTATTTAGTGACATTTTTGACATACAGCTAACAGAAATATAAACAATACAAATCAAATGTTTTTTTGTTTTTTTTTACCACACCCCAAAAAATAAAGAATCAGACAAATATTGACATGAAGCCACAGACAGCTGCACTTCCGAACAAAAGGCTCATCAAGCATCCACAAATCAACCACGTCTCAATCGGTCTCCTTTGCACATTTTAAGAAAGCGCCCCAAACTTGTTGGAATTTCGCAGAACCATATTTTTTATTTTTTCATTTCTAAATGTCACATTAAAAAATTACAACTTTATTAACAAACAAGTTGTTGTTTTTTTTAAAGATTTGTTTATTGACATTTTTGACACACAGCTAACAGAAATACAAACTATACAAATCAAATCACTGTCGGTCTCATTTGCATATTCTAAGAAAGCGCCCCAAACTTGTTGAAATTTCGCAGAACTATATATATTTTTTTCATTTTTAAATGTCACATTAAAAAAAATAAAATGTTATTAACAAACAAGTATTTTTTTTTAAAATTTGTTTTTTGACATTTTTGACATACAGCTAACAGAAATACAAACAATACAAATCAGATGTTCTTTTTTAAAATTTTTATTACCCCACCCCAAAAAATAAAAAAATCAGGCATGAAGCCACAGACAGCTGCACTTCCGAACAAAAGGCTCATCAAGCATCCACAAATCAGCCACGTCTCAACCGGGGCCAAACCCGGAGATCGGTCTCCTTTGCATATTTTAAGAAAGCGCCCCAAACTTGTTGAAATTTCGCAGAACAACTATATAAATATTGTTTTCATTTTTAAATGTCACATTTACAAAATACAATTTTATTAAGAAACAGTATTTTTTTTAAATATTTATTTATTGACATGTTTGACACACAGTTAACACAAATACAAACAATACAAATCAAATGTTTTTTTTTTGTTTGTTTTTTACCACACCCCAAAAAAAACAGGCAAATATTGACATGAAGCCACAGACAACTGCAGGCGGGACACGTAATGAATGAATGAATGAATGAATGAATGAATGAATGAAGACAGGCCTAAAAGTGTGTAAATCGAAAAGTTCGCAAATTGAGGAGTTTGTAAATGGAGGTTCCGCTGTGCTGCCATCTAATGTCTTAGAAGTGCAACTGCATGCAAATGAGACTCAAATGTAATCAGAAAACAAGATATAACTTTTTTTTTTTTTTTCATTTTTAAATGTTACATTTAAAAAAATAAAATTGTATTAACAAACAAGTATTTTTAAAATATTAGTTTATTGACATGTTTGACACACAGCTAACACAAATACAAACAATAATGTCCCTTGCTGCACTTCCGAATGCAGTTGTCTGCAAACAAAAGGCTCATCAAGCATCCACAAATTGACCACGTCTCAAACGGGGCCAAACCGGAGATCGGTCTGCTTCTTGAAATTTCGCTGAACAACCAGTCAGTGTCATTTTCTCCAATTTAAAGGCTTAGTGGCCACATGCGTGGACTGCACCTTTTAGCTCTTATTTCCAAAATTGTGTCCACTACTGCAGTGTTTTTCAACCACTGTGCCGCGGCACACTAGTGTGCCGTGGGATACAGTCCGGTGTGCCGTGGGAGATTATCTAAATTCACCTATTTGGGTTAAAAATATTTTTTGCAAAGCAGTAATTATAGTCTGCAAATGTTGTTGAGTGTCGGTGCTGTCTAGAGCTCGGCAGAGTAACCGTGTAATACTCTTCCATATCAGTAGGTGGCAGCCGGTAGCTAATTGCTTTGTAGATGTCGGGAACAGCGGGAGGCAGTGTGCAGGTAAAAGGTATCTAATGCTGAAACCAAAAATAAACAAAAGGTGAGTGCCGCTAAGAAAAGGCATTGAAGCGTTTCTAAACTAAAACTGAACTGGCTACAAAGTAAACAAAAACAGAATGCTGGACGACAGCAAAGACTTACTGTGGAGCAAAGACGGCGTCCACAATGTACATGACGTGACAATCGACAATGTCCCCACAAAGAAGGATAAAAACAACTGAAATATTCTTGATTGCTAAAACAAAGTAGATGCGGGAAATATCGCTCAAAGGAAGACATGAAACTGCTACAGGAAAATACCAAAACAAGAGAAAAAGCCACCAAAATAGGAGCGCAAGACAAGAAGTAAAACACTACACACAGGAAAACAGCAAAAAAGTCCAAATAAGTCAGGGTGTGTTGTGACAGTTGGTGACAGTACACCTACTTTGAGACAAGAGCTATATTGATGCATGCTTGGTTATGCTTTAAAGTCATACCCAACAATTGCGACGGCGACTTTTTACTCTCAACTGAGTTTAGTTTTTTAACGATTTCTGAAGGTGGTGTGCCTCTGCAATTTTTCAGCGCAAAAAATGTGCCTTGGCTCAAAAAAGGTTGAAAAACACTGCACTACTGAATTGGGGTCTTATGGCCACTTGTGTGGACACTTATACTGCCATCTGGTGGTGCCGGAAGAGTATAACATACAATGGAATTCGGGGGAAAAAGGGTAAAAATAAGAATTAGCATGTCACTAAACATGAAGTACACGTGTGTGTACTTATGGACTAAGTACATCATATCAAAAGATGATTCTTAGTTTTTATTCTAAAAAAAGCATGTCATAAACAACTTGAGCCTTTAAGGAAGTGAAGAATGTGTAATTATGTGGTCATGTGACCAGGGTCCCGGGGCCGAGAGAGGGGTGAGTTCACCAACCTCCAGGGCATCTCGGCGTCCAGCGGTGGCAGAGTGGTGGTGGCTGACAGCAACAACCAGTGCATACAGGTGAGCGCTTCCGGTATCGCACCTTTTCAGCGGGCTTCATCATCATCATCATCGTCACCGTGGCAACCGCCCTCAGGTCTTCTCCAACGACGGCCAGTTCAAGATGCGCTTCGGCGTGCGAGGCCGGTCGCCGGGGCAACTGCAGCGGCCCACGGGCGTCACCGTGGACCCCAACGGCGACATCGTGGTGGCCGACTACGACAACCGCTGGGTCAGCATCTTCTCCTCCGACGGCAAGTTCAAGGTGAGCACATCCGCCCAACGACGCCGTGGCCGTGGCCGTCTCTCCTCCCGACGTCTGCGCTCCCCTCCCAACAGAACAAGATCGGGGCGGGGCGCCTCATGGGTCCGAAGGGCGTGGCGGTGGACAAGAACGGACACATCATCACGGTGGACAACAAGGCCTGCTGCGTCTTCATCTTCCAGTCCAACGGCAAGCTGGTCACCAAGTTCGGAGGGCGGGGGATGACGGACAGACAGTTTGCAGGTGAGAAGAAACACCTGGCCTACGATAAAAGCACCATTGTTGTCACTTCCACTCTTCTCTTATTTGCTTTTTCTTTGTTCTTCCGCCGGGGTTGGCCTCAGACAAACTGGGCCCAAACCTAAATAAGTCTGGCTCAGTTTTCAGTAAGTACTCCAGTGTGTGAAGACCCGCTTCCTGTCCGCACTTCCTGATCACTGTGCTTCCTGTCCGCACTTCCTGACCTCCCGATCACGTGATCCATGTCACTTCCTGACTCCCGATCACATGATCAACGTGTCCGCTCCAGACTAACCTTTTTGACGTGGTTGATCCTGCATGGCGCGAAAAAAACCCTGCGTTTGGGGGCGGAGTCGGCTAAAGAAACCGCGAGGTGATGTCATAGAAAGATGCAGGTTTTAATATTAAGATTTAAGATTTTGCAAAAAAAATTTTTAGTAAAATCGGACATAAAAGGAGGATAAAGTTTGATGAATAAAAAGAAGAATTTATTTTTGTAATGGGTATAACTAAATAATTTTGCAAGACACATAATAGTTAGAAAGATGCAAGTTTTAATATTAAAATGCTAATATTTTGCAAGGAAAATTGAGTCAAATGGGAAATATAAGTTCATTCGAGAAGGATAAAGTTTGATGAATAAAAAGAAGAATTTTATTTTAGTAATAAGTTGTAATTAAATAATTTTACACGACACATAATAGTTAGAAAGATGCAAGTTTTAATATTATAATGTAATATTTTGCAAGAAAAATGGAGTAAAATTGGAAACAAAAGTTCATTTGAAAAGGATAAAGTTTGATGAATAAAAATAATTGTATTTTTGTAATGGGTGTAATTAAATAATTTTACAAGAGACAATAGTTAGAAAGGTGCAGGTTTAAATATTAATATTTTGCAAAAAAAAAATTTGTAAAATCGGACATAAAAGGAGGATAAAGTTTGATGAATAAAAAGAAGAATTTATTTTAGTAATAAGTTGTAATTAAATAATTTTACAAGACACATAATAGTTAGAAAGATGCAAGTTTTAATATTATAATGTAATATTTTGCAAGAAAAATGGAGAAAAATTGGAAACAAAAGTTCATTTGAGAAGGATAAAGTTTGATGAATAAAAATTTTATTTTTGTAATAAGCGTAATTAAATAATTTTACAAGAGACAATAGTTAGAAAGGTGCAGGTTTAAATATTAAGATTTTGCACAAAATTTTTCTTAGTAAAATCGGACAAAAAGGAGGATAAAGTTTGATGAATAAAAAGAAGAATTTATTTTTGTAATGGGTATAACTAAATAATTTTGCAAGACACATAATAGTTAGAAAGATGCAAGTTTTAATATTAAAATGCTAATATTTTGCAAGGAAAATTAAGTCAAATGGGAAATATAAGTTCATTCGAGAAGGATAAAGTTTGATGAATAAAAAGAAGAATTTTATTTTAGTAATAAGTTGTAATTAAATAATTTTACACGACACATAATAGTTAGAAAGTTGCAAGTTTTAATATTATAATGTAATATTTTGCAAGAAAAATGGAGTAAAATTGGAAACAAAAGTTCATTTGAGAAGGATAAAGTTTGATGAATAAAAATAATTGTATTTTTGTAATGGGTGTAATTAAATAATTTTACAAGAGACAATAGTTAGAAAGGTGCAGGTTTAAATATTAATATTTTGCAAAAAAAAAAATTTAGTAAAATCGGACATAAAAGGAGGATAAAGTTTGATGAATAAAAAGAAGAATTTATTTTAGTAATAAGTTGTAATTAAATAATTTTACAAGACACATAATAGTTAGAAAGATGCAAGTTTTAATATTATAATGTAATATTTTGCAAGAAAAATGGAGTCAAATGGGAAATATAAGTTCATTCGAGAAGGATAAAGTTTGATGAATAAAAAGAAGAATTTTATTTTAGTAATAAGTTGTAATTAAATAATTTTACACGACACATAATAGTTAGAAAGATGCAAGTTTTAATATTATAATGTAATATTTTGCAAGAAAAATGGAGTAAAATTGGAAACAAAAGTTCATTTGAGAAGGATAAAGTTTGATGAATAAAAATAATTGTATTTTTGTAATGGGTGTAATTAAATAATTTTACAAGAGACAATAGTTAGAAAGGTGCAGGTTTAAATATTAATATTTTGCAAAAAAAAAATTTGTAAAATCGGACATAAAAGGAGGATAAAGTTTGATGAATAAAAAGAAGAATTTATTTTAGTAATAAGTTGTAATTAAATAATTTTACAAGACACATAATAGTTAGAAAGATGCAAGTTTTAATATTATAATGTAATATTTTGCAAGAAAAATGGAGAAAAATTGGAAACAAAAGTTCATTTGAGAAGGATAAAGTTTGATGAATAAAAATTTTATTTTTGTAATAAGCGTAATTAAATAATTTTACAAGAGACAATAGTTAGAAAGGTGCAGGTTTAAATATTAAGATTTTGCACAAAATTTTTCTTAGTAAAATCGGACAAAAAGGAGGATAAAGTTTGATGAATAAAAAGAAGAATTTATTTTTGTAATGGGTATAACTAAATAATTTTGCAAGACACATAATAGTTAGAAAGATGCAAGTTTTAATATTAAAATGCTAATATTTTGCAAGGAAAATTAAGTCAAATGGGAAATATAAGTTCATTCGAGAAGGATAAAGTTTGATGAATAAAAAGAAGAATTTTATTTTAGTAATAAGTTGTAATTAAATAATTTTACACGACACATAATAGTTAGAAAGTTGCAAGTTTTAATATTATAATGTAATATTTTGCAAGAAAAATGGAGTAAAATTGGAAACAAAAGTTCATTTGAGAAGGATAAAGTTTGATGAATAAAAATAATTTTATTTTTGTAATGGGTGTAATTAAATAATTTTACAAGAGACAATAGTTAGAAAGGTGCAGGTTTAAATATTAATATTTTGCAAAAAAAAAATTTTAGTAAAATCGGACATAAAAGGAGGATAAAGTTTGATGAATAAAAAGAAGAATTTATTTTAGTAATAAGTTGTAATTAAATAATTTTACAAGACACATAATAGTTAGAAAGATGCAAGTTTTAATATTATAATGTAATATTTTGCAAGAAAAATGGAGTCAAATGGGAAATATAAGTTCATTCGAGAAGGATAAAGTTTGATGAATAAAAAGAAGAATTTTATTTTAGTAATAAGTTGTAATTAAATAATTTTACACGACACATAATAGTTAGAAAGATGCAAGTTTTAATATTATAATGTAATATTTTGCAAGAAAAATGGAGTAAAATTGGAAACAAAAGTTCATTTGAGAAGGATAAAGTTTGATGAATAAAAATAATTGTATTTTTGTAATGGGTGTAATTAAATAATTTTACAAGAGACAATAGTTAGAAAGGTGCAGGTTTAAATATTAATATTTTGCAAAAAAAAAATTTGTAAAATCGGACATAAAAGGAGGATAAAGTTTGATGAATAAAAAGAAGAATTTATTTTAGTAATAAGTTGTAATTAAATAATTTTACAAGACACATAATAGTTAGAAAGATGCAAGTTTTAATATTATAATGTAATATTTTGCAAGAAAAATGGAGAAAAATTGGAAACAAAAGTTCATTTGAGAAGGATAAAGTTTGATGAATAAAAATTTTATTTTTGTAATAAGCGTAATTAAATAATTTTACAAGAGACAATAGTTAGAAAGGTGCAGGTTTAAATATTAAGATTTTGCACAAAATTTTTCTTAGTAAAATCGGACAAAAAGGAGGATAAAGTTTGATGAATAAAAAGAAGAATTTATTTTTGTAATGGGTATAACTAAATAATTTTGCAAGACACATAATAGTTAGAAAGATGCAAGTTTTAATATTAAAATGCTAATATTTTGCAAGGAAAATTAAGTCAAATGGGAAATATAAGTTCATTCGAGAAGGATAAAGTTTGATGAATAAAAAGAAGAATTTTATTTTAGTAATAAGTTGTAATTAAATAATTTTACACGACACATAATAGTTAGAAAGTTGCAAGTTTTAATATTATAATGTAATATTTTGCAAGAAAAATGGAGTAAAATTGGAAACAAAAGTTCATTTGAGAAGGATAAAGTTTGATGAATAAAAATAATTGTATTTTTGTAATGGGTGTAATTAAATAATTTTACAAGAGACAATAGTTAGAAAGGTGCAGGTTTAAATATTAATATTTTGCAAAAAAAAAAATTTAGTAAAATCGGACATAAAAGGAGGATAAAGTTTGATGAATAAAAAGAAGAATTTATTTTAGTAATAAGTTGTAATTAAATAATTTTACAAGACACATAATAGTTAGAAAGATGCAAGTTTTAATATTATAATGTAATATTTTGCAAGAAAAATGGAGTAAAATTGGAAACAAAAGTTCATTTGAGAAGGATAAAGTTTGATGAATAAAAATAATTGTATTTTTGTAATGGGTGTAATTAAATAATTTTACAAGAGACAATAGTTAGAAAGGTGCAGGTTTAAATATTAATATTTTGCAAAAAAAAAATTTGTAAAATCGGACATAAAAGGAGGATAAAGTTTGATGAATAAAAAGAAGAATTTATTTTAGTAATAAGTTGTAATTAAATAATTTTACAAGACACATAATAGTTAGAAAGATGCAAGTTTTAATATTATAATGTAATATTTTGCAAGAAAAATGGAGAAAAATTGGAAACAAAAGTTCATTTGAGAAGGATAAAGTTTGATGAATAAAAAGAAGAATTTATTTTTGTAATGGGTATAACTAAATAATTTTGCAAGACACATAATAGTTAGAAAGATGCAAGTTTTAATATTAAAATGCTAATATTTTGCAAGGAAAATTAAGTCAAATGGGAAATATAAGTTCATTCGAGAAGGATAAAGTTTGATGAATAAAAAGAAGAATTTTATTTTAGTAATAAGTTGTAATTAAATAATTTTACACGACACATAATAGTTAGAAAGTTGCAAGTTTTAATATTATAATGTAATATTTTGCAAGAAAAATGGAGTAAAATTGGAAACAAAAGTTCATTTGAGAAGGATAAAGTTTGATGAATAAAAATAATTGTATTTTTGTAATGGGTGTAATTAAATAATTTTACAAGAGACAATAGTTAGAAAGGTGCAGGTTTAAATATTAATATTTTGCACAATTTTTTTTTTAGTAAAATCGGACAAAAAGTAGGATAAAGTTTGATGAATAAAAAGAAGAATTTATTTTTGTAATGGGTATAACTAAATAATTTTACAAGACACATAATAGTTAGAAAGATGCAAGTTTTAATATTAAAATGTAATATTTTGCAAGGAAAATTGAGTCAAATGGGAAATATAAGTTCATTCGAGAAGGACAAAGTTTGATGAATAAAAAGAAGAATTTTATTTTAGTAATAAGTTGTAATTAAATAATTTTACAAGACACATAATAGTTAGAAAGATGCAAGTTTTAATATTATAATGTAATATTTTGCAAGAAAAATGGAGTAAAATTGGAAACAAAAGTTCATTTGAGAAGGATAAAGTTTGATGAATAAAAATAATTTTATTTTTGTAATGGGTGTAATTAAATAATTTTACAAGAGACAATAGTTAGAAAGGTGCAGGTTTAAATATTAAGATTTTGCAAAAACATTTTTTTTAGTAAAATCGGACAAAAAGGAGGATAAAGTTTGATGAATAAAAAGAAGAATTTATTTTTGTAATGGGTATAACTAAATAATTTTACAAGACACATAATAGTTAGAAAGATGCAAGTTTTAATATTAAAATGTAATATTTTGCAAGGAAAATTGAGTCAAATGGGAAATATAAGTTCATTCGAGAAGGATAAAGTTTGATGAATAAAAAGAAGAATTTTATTTTAGTAATAAGTTGTAATTAAATAATTTAATTACAAGACACATAATAGTTAGAAAGATGCAAGTTTTAATATTATAATGTAATATTTTGCAAGAAAAATGGAGAAAAATTGGAAACAAAAGTTCATTTGAGAAGGATAAAGTTTGATGAATAAAAATAATTTTATTTTTGTAATAAGCGTAATTAAATAATTTTACAAGAGACAATAGTTAGAAAGGTGCAGGTTTAAATATTAAGATTTTGCACAAAATTTTTTTTAGTAAAATCGGACAAAAAGGAGGATAAAGTTTGATGAATAAAAAGAAGAATTTATTTTTGTAATGGGTATAACTAAATAATTTTGCAAGACACATAATAGTTAGAAAGATGCAAGTTTTAATATTAAAATGCTAATATTTTGCAAGGAAAATTAAGTCAAATGGGAAATATAAGTTCATTCGAGAAGGATAAAGTTTGATGAATAAAAAGAAGAATTTTATTTTAGTAATAAGTTGTAATTAAATAATTTTACACGACACATAATAGTTAGAAAGTTGCAAGTTTTAATATTATAATGTAATATTTTGCAAGAAAAATGGAGTAAAATTGGAAACAAAAGTTCATTTGAGAAGGATAAAGTTTGATGAATAAAAATAATTGTATTTTTGTAATGGGTGTAATTAAATAATTTTACAAGAGACAATAGTTAGAAAGGTGCAGGTTTAAATATTAATATTTTGCAAAAAAAAAAATTTAGTAAAATCGGACATAAAAGGAGGATAAAGTTTGATGAATAAAAAGAAGAATTTATTTTAGTAATAAGTTGTAATTAAATAATTTTACAAGACACATAATAGTTAGAAAGATGCAAGTTTTAATATTATAATGTAATATTTTGCAAGAAAAATGGAGTAAAATTGGAAACAAAAGTTCATTTGAGAAGGATAAAGTTTGATGAATAAAAATAATTTTATTTTTGTAATAAGCGTAATTAAATAATTTTACAAGAGACAATAGTTAGAAAGGTGCAGGTTTAAATATTAAGATTTTGCACAATTTTTTTTTTTAGTAAAATCGGACAAAAAGTAGGATAAAGTTTGATGAATAAAAAGAAGAATTTATTTTTGTAATGGGTATAACTAAATAATTTTACAAGACACATAATAGTTAGAAAGATGCAAGTTTTAATATTAAAATGTAATATTTTGCAAGGAAAATTGAGTCAAATGGGAAATATAAGTTCATTCGAGAAGGACAAAGTTTGATGAATAAAAAGAAGAATTTTATTTTAGTAATAAGTTGTAATTAAATAATTTTACAAGACACATAATAGTTAGAAAGATGCAAGTTTTAATATTATAATGTAATATTTTGCAAGAAAAATGGAGTAAAATTGGAAACAAAAGTTCATTTGAGAAGGATAAAGTTTGATGAATAAAAATATTTTTATTTTTGTAATGGGTGTAATTAAATAATTTTACAAGAGACAATAGTTAGAAAGGTGCAGGTTTAAATATTAAGATTTTGCAAAAAAAATTTTTTAGTAAAATCGGACAAAAAGGAGGATAAAGTTTGATGAATAAAAAGAAGAATTTATTTTTGTAATGGGTATAACTAAATAATTTTACAAGACACATAATAGTTAGAAAGATGCAAGTTTTAATATTAAAATGTAATATTTTGCAAGGAAAATTGAGTCAAATGGGAAATATAAGTTCATTCGAGAAGGATAAAGTTTGATGAATAAAAAGAAGAATTTTATTTTAGTAATAAGTTGTAATTAAATAATTTAATTACAAGACACATAATAGTTAGAAAGATGCAAGTTTTAATATTATAATGTAATATTTTGCAAGAAAAATGGAGAAAAATTGGAAACAAAAGTTCATTTGAGAAGGATAAAGTTTGATGAATAAAAATAATTTTATTTTTGTAATAAGCGTAATTAAATAATTTTACAAGAGACAATAGTTAGAAAGGTGCAGGTTTAAATATTAAGATTTTGCACAAATTTTTTTTTAGTAAAATCGGACAAAAAGGAGGATAAAGTTTGATGAATAAAAAGAAGAATTTATTTTTGTAATGGGTATAACTAAATAATTTTGCAAGACACATAATAGTTAGAAAGATGCAAGTTTTAATATTAAAATGCTAATATTTTGCAAGGAAAATTAAGTCAAATGGGAAATATAAGTTCATTCGAGAAGGATAAAGTTTGATGAATAAAAAGAAGAATTTTATTTTAGTAATAAGTTGTAATTAAATAATTTTACACGACACATAATAGTTAGAAAGTTGCAAGTTTTAATATTATAATGTAATATTTTGCAAGAAAAATGGAGTAAAATTGGAAACAAAAGTTCATTTGAGAAGGATAAAGTTTGATGAATAAAAATAATTTTATTTTTGTAATGGGTGTAATTAAATAATTTTACAAGAGACAATAGTTAGAAAGGTGCAGGTTTAAATATTAATATTTTGCAAAAAAAAATTTTTAGTAAAATCGGACATAAAAGGAGGATAAAGTTTGATGAATAAAAAGAAGAATTTTTTTTAGTAATAAGTTGTAATTAAATAATTTTACAAGACACATAATAGTTAGAAAGATGCAAGTTTTAATATTATAATGTAATATTTTGCAAGAAAAATGGAGTAAAATTGGAAACAAAAGTTCATTTGAGAAGGATAAAGTTTGATGAATAAAAATAATTTTATTTTTGTAATAAGCGTAATTAAATAATTTTACAAGAGACAATAGTTAGAAAGGTGCAGGTTTAAATATTAAGATTTTGCACAATTTTTTTTTAGTAAAATCGGACAAAAAGTAGGATAAAGTTTGATGAATAAAAAGAAGAATTTATTTTTGTAATGGGTATAACTAAATAATTTTACAAGACACATAATAGTTAGAAAGATGCAAGTTTTAATATTAAAATGTAATATTTTGCAAGGAAAATTGAGTCAAATGGGAAATATAAGTTCATTCGAGAAGGACAAAGTTTGATGAATAAAAAGAAGAATTTTATTTTAGTAATAAGTTGTAATTAAATAATTTTACAAGACACATAATAGTTAGAAAGATGCAAGTTTTAATATTATAATGTAATATTTTGCAAGAAAAATGGAGTAAAATTGGAAACAAAAGTTCATTTGAGAAGGATAAAGTTTGATGAATAAAAATAATTTTATTTTTGTAATGGGTGTAATTAAATAATTTTACAAGAGACAATAGTTAGAAAGGTGCAGGTTTAAATATTAAGATTTTGCAAAAAATTTTTTTTAGTAAAATCGGACAAAAAGGAGGATAAAGTTTGATGAATAAAAAGAAGAATTTATTTTTGTAATGGGTATAACTAAATAATTTTACAAGACACATAATAGTTAGAAAGATGCAAGTTTTAATATTAAAATGTAATATTTTGCAAGGAAAATTGAGTCAAATGGGAAATATAAGTTCATTCGAGAAGGATAAAGTTTGATGAATAAAAAGAAGAATTTTATTTTAGTAATAAGTTGTAATTAAATAATTTTACAAGACACATAATAGTTAGAAAGATGCAAGTTTTAATATTATAATGTAATATTTTGCAAGAAAAATTTAGTAAAATTGGAAACAAAAGTTCATTTGAGAAGGATAAAGTTTGATGAATAAAAATAATTTTATTTTTGTAATAAGTTGTAATTAAATAATTTTACAAGACACATAATAGTTAGAAAGATGCAAGTTTTAATATTAAAATGTAATATTTTGCAAGGAAAATTTAGTCAAATGGGAAATATAAGTTCATTCGAGAAGGATAAAGTTTGATGAATAAAAAGAAGAATTTTATTTTAGTAATAAGTTGTAATTAAATAATTTTACAAGACACATAATAGTTAGAAAGATGCAAGTTTTAATATTATAATGTAATATTTTGCAAGAAAAATGGAGTAAAATTGGAAACAAAAGTTCATTTGAGAAGGATAAAGTTTGATGAATAAAAATAATTTTATTTTTGTAATGGGTGTAATTAAATAATTTTACAAGAGACAATAGTTAGAAAGGTGCAGGTTTAAATATTAAGATTTTGCACAAAATTTTTTTTTGTAAAATCAGACATAAAAGGAGGATAAAGTTTGATGAATAAAAAGAAGAATTTATTTTTGTAATGGGTATAACTAAATAATTTTACAAGACACATAATAGTTAGAAAGATGCAAGTTTTAATATTAAAATGTAATATTTTGCAAGGAAAATTGAGTCAAATGGGAAATATAAGTTCATTCGAGAAGGATAAAGTTTGATGAATAAAAAGAAGAATTTTATTTTAGTAATAAGTTGTAATTAAATAATTTTACAAGACACATAATAGTTAGAAAGATGCAAGTTTTAATATTATAATGTAATATTTTGCAAGAAAAATTTAGTAAAATTGGAAACAAAAGTTCATTTGAGAAGGATAAAGTTTGATGAATAAAAATAATTTTATTTTTGTAATAAGTTGTAATTAAATAATTTTACAAGACACATAATAGTTAGAAAGATGCAAGTTTTAATATTAAAATGTAATATTTTGCAAGGAAAATTTAGTCAAATGGGAAATATAAGTTCATTCGAGAAGGATAAAGTTTGATGAATAAAAAGAAGAATTTTATTTTAGTAATAAGTTGTAATTAAATAATTTTACAAGACACATAATAGTTAGAAAGATGCAAGTTTTAATATTATAATGTAATATTTTGCAAGAAAAATGGAGTAAAATTGGAAACAAAAGTTCATTTGAGAAGGATAAAGTTTGATGAATAAAAATAATTTTATTTTTGTAATGGGTGTAATTAAATAATTTTACAAGAGACAATAGTTAGAAAGGTGCAGGTTTAAATATTAAGATTTTGCACAAAATTTTTTTTTGTAAAATCAGACATAAAAGGAGGATAAAGTTTGATGAATAAAAAGAAGAATTTATTTTTGTAATGGGTATAACTAAATAATTTTGCAAGACACATAATAGTTAGAAAGATGCAAGTTTTAATATTAAAATGTAATATTTTGCAAGGAAAATTGAGTCAAATGGGAAATATAAGTTCATTCGAGAAGGATAAAGTTTGATGAATAAAAAGAAGAATTTTATTTTAGTAATAAGTTGTAATTAAATAATTTTACAAGACACATAATAGTTAGAAAGATGCAAGTTTTAATATTATAATGTAATATTTGGCAAGAAAATTGGAGTAAAATTGGAAACAAAAGTTCATTTGAGAAGGATAAAGTTTGATGAATAAAAATAAATTTATTTTTGTAATGGGTGTAATTAAATAATTTTACAAGAGACAATAGTTAGAAAGGTGCAGGTTTAAATATTAAGATTTTGCAAAAAAAATAATTAGTAAAATCGGACATGAAAGGAGGATAAAGTTTGATGAATAAAAAGAATTTATTTTTGTAATGGGTATAACTAAATAATTTTACAAGACACATAATAGTTAGAAAGATGCAAGTTTTAATATTAAAATGCTAATATTTTGCAAGGAAAATTGAGTCAAATGGGAAATATAAGTTCATTCGAGAAGGATAAAGTTTGATGAATAAAAAGAAGAATTTTATTTTAGTGATAAGTTGTAATTAAATAATTTTACAAGACACATAATAGTTAGAAAGATGCAAGTTTTAATATTATAATGTAATATTTTGCAAGAAAAATTTAGTAAAATTGGAAACAAAAGTTCATTTGAGAAGGATAAAGTTTGATGAATAAAAATAAATTTATTTTTGTAATGGGTGTAATTAAATAATTTTACAAGAGACAATAGTTAGAAAGGTGCAGGTTTAAATATTAAGATTTTGCAAAAAAAAAAAAATTAGTAAAATCGGACATAAAAGGAAGATAAAGTTTGATGAATAAAAAGAAGAATTTATTTTTGTAATGGGTATAACTAAATAATTTTACAAGACACATAATAGTTAGAAAGATGCAAGTTTTAATATTAAAATGTAATATTTTGCAAGGAAAATTGAGTCAAATGGGAAATATAAGTTCATTCGAGAAGGATAAAGTTTGATGAATAAAAAGAAGAATTTTATTTTAGTAATAAGTTGTAATTAAATAATTTTACACGACACATAATAGTTAGAAAGATGCAAGTTTTAATATTATAATGTAATATTTGGCAAGCAAAATGGAGTAAAATTGGAAACAAAAGTTCATTTGAGAAGGATAAAGTTTGATGAATAAAAATAATTTTATTTTTGTAATGGGTGTAATTAAATAATTTTACAAGAGACAATAGTTAGAAAGGTGCAGGTTTAAATATTAAGATTTTGCAAAAAAAATAATTAGTAAAATCGGACATAAAAGGAGGATAAAGTTTGATGAATAAAAACAAGAATTTATTTTAGTAATAAGTTGTAATTAAATAATTTTACAAGACACATAATAGTTAGAAAGATGCAAATTTTAATATTAAAATGCTAATATTTTGCAAGGAAAATTGAGTCAAATGGGAAATATAAGTTCATTCGAGAAGGATAAAGTTTGATGAATAAAAAGAAGAATTTTATTTTAGTAATAAGTTGTAATTAAATAATTTTACAAGACACATAATAGTTAGAAAGATGCAAGTTTTAATATTATAATGTAATATTTGGCAAGAAAAATGGAGTAAAATTGGAAACAAAAGTTCATTTGAGAAGGATAAAGTTTGATGAATAAAAATAATTTTATTTTTGTAATGAGCGTAATTAAATAGTTTTACAAAAGACAATAGTTAGAAAGGTGCAGGTTTTGATATTAAGATGTATTATTTTGCAAAAAAAATGGAGTAAAATTGGAAATAAAAGTTCATTTGAGAAGGATAAAGTTTGATGAATAAAAATAATTTTATTTTTGCAATAGGTGTAATTAAATAATTTTACAAGAGACATAATAGTTAGAAAGATGCAGGTTTAAATATTAAGATTGAATATTTTGCAAAAAAATACATTTAGTAAAATGGGAAATAAAAGTTAATTTGAGAAGGATAAAGTTTGATGAATAAAAATAATTTTATTTTTGTAATAGGTGTAACTAAATCATTTTACAAGAGACATAATAGTTAGAAAGATGCAGGTTTTAATAAGATTTTATATTTTGCAAAAAAATGGAGTAAAATCGGAAATAAGAGTTCATTTGAGAAGGATAAAGTTTGATGAATAAAAATATTTTTATTTTTGTACTAGGCATAATTAAATTATTTTACAAGAGACATAATAGTTAGAAAAATGCAGGTTTTAATATTAAGATTTAATATTCTGGGAAAAAAAATTGAGTAAAATCGGAAATAAAAGTTCATTTGCGAAGGATAAAGTTTGATGAATACAATTTTTGTAATAGGTGTAATTAAATAATTTTAAAAAATACATAAAAGGTCATTCTGGTAGAATAAAGTTCAAATTTAATGAGGAAAAATGTTCAAATACATTAAATGAAATCATTTTATAAGAAAAGTTGTAATACTTATTTATAGTTTAGATAAATCAAGTTGAAAATGTAATCCCTTGATTGCTAATTCCATGCCAGACGGACGGGATGGGTATTGATCACATTTGAACCGATACTGTACCGATTATTCATTGTTTTTTATTGTAACATTTAAAAATGAGCTGATTATGATAACTGCTGTCTTGTTTTGTTATCACATTTCTGAGTTTGACTTGCAAGTAATACAATAAGTTGCAATTACAGTTGCAAGTCCAGGCGTCAGTTGGCAGTGGTGTATAGTTTGCAGTATGGGGTGTTGTGGTTTTTGTTGCGCCCTAAAAAGTGTTGATGCTGTAAGTATCGTACTTATTACGCGCCAGCGGTTTGATTGTAACGTGCATCTTAGTTTTCATTAACAGTTTTGGAGGTGCTGAAATCGCCATGTAAATTCACTAATGCTAATCATAGCATGTCAATTGCAAAGCCAACGCATATTAGCATCAAGCTAGCACATTTTTGGAAAATTGGAGCATTACTTTACTTACGATGAAGTGTTTGTCTCGTTTGCTTTGTTGGTATTAGAAATTGCAACATTATTTCCATAGAGCAGCGGTGTCTTTCAATTTGACCCGCTAGACGTCATGAAGTGTTTTGAAATTAATTTTAAAGATCTGACAATCCGATCGCTGCAAAATTGTTACCATGATAACATGGTAACAATTTTACAGTAAATCGTAAATTGTTTATTAAAATTGTTTTTAATAAACAATACTGTCTTTCACAAAACATGTAGAGGAAAGAAAACTAAAGCAAATACAAATAGAATATAAAAAAAGTAATAATACAAAAAAATAGGATAAGATACAAAATTCAAACAGACAAAAAAATGGCTAATCTAATTCACTTTAAATGTCTGCAATAACGAAATCAATTTAAGGGCTTTTAAAAAAAAAATCATTTTCCAAGATTTCATTTCAATGAAATTATTAAGCCAATTAGAAAATGTAGCTTTTACTTTCATGAATCGACATTTATGTAGTAAGAAAATTGGCTTGGCGCATAATAATGTTGAGAAACATTAGCTAGCTAGCTAATAGTCATGATTTTTTAATTGTTTTTAATTTTTATTTATTAATTTTATTTATTTTTTTGTTTGGTTTTTGTTTTTATTTTTATTTATTTTTCTTGCTAATAGTCATGCTACATGTTCTAGAACATTCTCCATGACGGCGTTCCTCTCGGCCAATCAGAGCATTCTATTAGCTAGCTAGCTATTTATTTTTTTGTTTATTTTGTTTGTTTTTAATAAACAATACTGTCTTTCACAAAACATGTAGAGGAAAGAAAACTAAAGCAAATACAAATAGAATATAAAATGATAATAAATAATAATAATAATACAAAAATAGGATAAGATACAAAATTCAAACAGACAAAGAAAAGCTAATCTAATTCACTTTAAATTTCTGCAATAACGAAATCAATTTAAGGGTTTTTGTATTTTTCATAATTTTCCAAGATTTAATTTAATTAAATGATTAAGCCAACTACAAAATGTAGCTTTTACTTTCATGAATCGACATTTATGTAGTAAAAAATTCGGCTTGGCGCATAATAATGTTGACAAACAATAACTAGCTAGCTAATAGTCATGCTTTTTTTTTTATTTAATTTTATTTATTTATTTTAAAATATTTTAAATATTTTTTTATTGTTATTTATTTATTTAATTGCATTTAATTTATTTATTTTGTTTTTTTTGCTAATAGTCATGCTACATGTTCTAGAACATTCTCCATGACGGCGCTCCTCTCGGCCAATCAGAGCGTTCTATTAGCTAGCTATTTTTTTGTTTTGTTTTGTTTGTTTTTAATAAACAATACTGTCTTTCACAAAACATGTAGAGGAAACAAAACTAAAGCAAATACAAATAGAATATAAAAATAATAATAAATAATAATAATTAAAAAAATAGGATAAGATACAAAATTCCAACAGACAAAAAAGGCTAATCTAATTCACTGTAAATGTCTGTAATAACGAAATCAATTTAAGGGCTTTTGTATTTTTAATCATTTTCCAAGATTTGATTTCAATTAAATCATTAAGCCAATTAGGAAAATGTAGCTTTTACTTTCATGAATCGACATTTATGTAGTAAAAAAATTGGCTTGGTGCATAATAATGTTGACAAACATTAGCTAGCTAGCTAATAGTCATGCTTTTTTAATTGTTTAAAAAAAAAAGTTGTATTATTATTTATTTATTTATTTTTGCTAATAGTTATGCTACATGTTCTAGAACATTCTCCATGACGGCGCTCCTCTCGGCCAATCAGAGCGTTTTATTAGCTAGCTATTTTTTTGTTTTGTTTTGGTTTTTTTAATAAACAATTTTGTCTTTCACAAAACATGTAGAGGAAAGAAAACTGAAGCAAATACAAATAGAATATAAAAATAATAATAAATAATAATAAAAAAATAGGATATGATACAAAATTCAAACAGACAAAAAAAAGGCTAATCTAATTCACTTTAAATTTCTTCGATAACGAAATCAATTTAAGGGCTTTTGTATTTTTAATCATTTTCCAAGATTTGATTTAATTAAATTATTAAGCCAATTAGAAAATGTAGCTTTTACTTTCATGAATCGACATTTATGTAGTAAAAAAAATTGGCTTGGCGCATAATAATGTTGACAAACAATAGCTAGCTAGCTAATAGTCATGCTTTTTTTATTTTTTTATTCTATTATTATTTTTATTTATTTATATATATATATTTTTTGCTAATAGTCATGCTACATGTTCTAGAACATTCTCCATGACGGCGTTGCTCTCGGCCAATCAGAGCGTTCTATTAGCTAGCTAGCTATTTTGTTTTGTTTTGTTTTGTTTGTTTTTAATAAACAATACTGTCTTTCACAAAACATGTAGAGGAAAGAAAACTAAAGCAAATACAAATAGAATATAAAATGATAATAAATAATAATAATAATAAAAATAGGATAAGATACAAAATTCAAACAGACAGAAAAAGGCTATTCTAATTCACTTTAAATTTCTGCAATAACAAAATCAATTTAAGGGTTTTTGTATTTTTCATAATTTTCCAAGATTTAATTTAATTAAATTATTAGAAAATGTAGGCCTTACTTTCATGAAACGACATTTATGTAGTAAAAAAAAATTGGCTTGGCGCATAATAATGTTGACAAACAATAGCTAGCGAGCTAATAGAATGTTCTAGAACATTCTCCATGACGGCGCTCCTCTCAGCCAATCAGAGCGCTCCTTTAGCGAGCTAGCGAATAATCATGCTACATGTTCTAGAACATTCTCCATAAACAGCATTCCTCTCAGCCAATCAGAGCGCTCTGTTTTCTAATTGTCACGCTACGTGTTCTAGAACATTCTACTGTCTCTCACGTTCTGCATTCAGGTCCGCACTTTGTCGCCGTCAACAACAAGAACGAGATCATAGTGACGGACTTCCACAACCACTCGGTGAAGGTAAGGACGACTACTTTTTAACTAAATCAGCCGTTTTAGACGCCTTTCTATTTATTTACTGTGAGACAAGTTTGCTAAAAAAAAAAGTATCGAAGCGGCCGAGACCGTGTACGACAAATACATGTTCTAGAATATTCTCCATTATATCGCTTTATCATTGTCCTCATAAACCTCGCTATTGTGCACCAAACATGTGTCCATTTCTGTCTTTTTCGTGAAATAAACATACATTTAACATAAACATGCTAGCATTCAGGCTTATATACATGCTAGCATCCAGGCTATAATATAAACATAGACATCTTATAAGGGTACGCAGCATGGAGCGCTACTGCCTACTGGCGCTGACGAGACGCGGGGCCGCCATCTTGGAGTGGTGATCTGCTCCACTCAGTGCAATTCATTTGGCAGGAGCAATGAACTCTGTGCATTTAATTCATCTTACCTCACTGAATACCACTGATTTTCACACGCTTTTTTTTGGTCATACGTGTAGCTATGATAAAGGACACATGTTTTATTATTCATAGTTTGCTTAACAGTAATAGAATATTATTATATGCTATAAGTGACCAGACGTCCGAGATCAAAACTGGGAATATAATCCCACAGAAGGGGGAACAAAAACGGTCAGCTATTTTTAAATTGAAGAAACAATATGATTAGGTTATATATGTGTACAGCTCCACTAATGGACATTGAAGTGTTACTTTCAAAGGCTAAATTAAAGTATTGCTAGAAACATAATTTTATATGGGACTTTATTGTATTATATGTATAGTACATGTTCCAAAAAGAAAAAAGCATAAAACACCAGCAGAATTAGAGATATTACAAGTCAAAGTGATGAAACTTAGTGTTACGCTCATGACTTGGTGTAACTAAACATTACCTTATAAGATGAAGGCCATTGCATTTTATTGATATTTAAAATGTATTCAATGTTTATAAATTTATATTTAAATATACTAAATGTAAAACAGGGAATAAATATTCAAAATAAGATCATTAAATGAAATCTAGTTTGGTTACGCCATCATGAGCGCAACCCAATGTTGTAAAAGTTTCAACTACAATTCTAAATAAGATGTCAAAAGCAAACTGAAATCAAACACACACAGCTTAAAGATTGATCAATGCCTATTTAAATTTAGTAATACATAAATATGATGATTTATCAAAATATAAAAGAAATATACCTGAACAGAACGCTCATGATGGTTACACCAAAAAGTAACGCCATGAATTGCGTTTTTCCAAGTTTTTGGGGCATTTTTATGCTATTTCCAAGCATCTCCTTTTTATTATCGTTGATTTTAAATGGTCAAACTAATGCATTTTATATACGCATGCCCTAGTAAACAAAAAAAAAGTCTTGTTTATTTTGATTGTTACAGTTTGAAGTACATTTGTGCAGGTGGGTGCGAATGTAGCCATTACCAGAGCTGTACACATACCTGTATACATGCCTATATCCTACATAAACAATGTATGAATACATTAGATATCTATATATCGAGGGATGTCCAATAATGGCTTTTTTGCCGATATTCCGATATTGTCCAACTCTCAATTACCGATACCGATATATACAGTCGTGGAATTAACACGGTATTATGCCTAATTTGGACAACGAGGTATGGTGAAGATAAGGTACTTTTTTTTTTTTTTTAATTAATAAAATAAGATAAATATATTTAAAAAAAAAATTTGAATAAAAAAAGAAAGTAAAACAATATAAAAACAGTTACATAGAAACTAGTAATTAATAAAAATGAGTACAATTAATGTAAAAGGTTAGTACTATTAGTGGAGCAGCAGCACGCACAATCATGTGTGCTTACGGACTGTATCCCTTGCAGACTGTATTGATATATATTGATATATAATGTAGGAAGCAGAATATTAATAACAGAAAGAAACAACCCTTTTGTGTGAATGAGTGTAAATGGGGGAGGGAGGTTTTTTGGCTTGGTGCACTAATTGTAAGTGTATCTTGTGTTTTTTATGTCGATTTAATAAATAAATAAATAAAATTAAATACAAATTTTAAAAAACGATACCGATAATTTCTGATATTACATTTTAAAGCATTTATCGGCCGTTAATATCGGACATCTCTATATATATCTTAGGGACCTATAGACTGTATCGCTGTTGCTGCAGCAGCAGCAGAGTTTATTCTGTCTTGACACTTTGTATTGATATTTTCTATTACATTCTTCCCTTAAATGATAATGTTTACGGTGATTGTTTTATATGTATTTTTTATGTATGTTGCTTTGGATAAAAGCGTCTGCCAAATACTTCAACATAAACATATATAAACACCTGAAAGTCTTTATATCAAATACTTCAACATAAACATATATGAACACCTGAAAGTCTTTATATCAAATACTTCAACATAAACATATTTGAACACCTGAAAGTCTTTATATCAAATACTTCAACATAAACATATATGAACACCTGAAAGTCTTTATATCAAATACTTCAACATAAACATATATGAACACCTGAAAGTCTTTATATCAAATACTTCAACATAAACATATATAAACTCCTGAAAGTCTTTATATCAAATACTTCAACATAAACATATATGAACACCTGAAAGTCTTTATATCAAATACTTCAACATAAACATATATGAACACCTGAAAGTCTTTATATCAAATACTTCAACATAAACATATATGAACACCTGAAAGTCTTTATATCAAATACTTCAACATAAACACATATAAACACCTGAAAGTCTTTATATCAAATACTTCAACATAAACATATATAAACACCTGAAAGTCTTTATATCAAATACTTCAACATAAACATATATGAACACCTGAAAGTCTTTATATCAAATACTTCAACATAAACATATATAAACACCTGAAAGTCTTTATATCAAATACTTCAACATAAACATATATGAACACCTGAAAGTCTTTATATCAAATACTTCAACATAAACACATATAAACACCTGAAAGTCTTTATATCAAATACTTCAACATAAACACATATAAACACCTGAAAGTCTTTATATCAAATACTTCAACATAAACATATATAAACACCTGAAAGTCTTTATACCAAATACTTCAACATAAACATATATGAACACCTGAAAGTCTTTATATCAAATACTTCAACATAAACACATATAAACACCTGAAAGTCTTTGTATCAAATACTTCAACATAAACATATATAAACACCTGAAAGTCTTTATATCAAATACTTCAACATAAACATATATGAACACCTGAAAGTCTTTATATCAAATACTTCAACATAAACATATATGAACACCTGAAAGTCTTTATATCAAATACTTCAACATAAACATATATGAACACCTGAAAGTCTTTATATCAAATACTTCAACATAAACATATATGAACACCTGAAAGTCTTTATATCAAATACTTCAACATAAACATATATGAACACCTGAAAGTCTTTATATCAAATACTTCAACATAAACATATATGAACACCTGAAAGTCTTTATATTAAATACTTCAACATAAACATATATAAACACCTGAAAGTCTTTATATCAAATACTTCAACATAAACATATATAAACACCTGAAAGTCTTTATATCAAATACTTCAACATAAACATATATAAACACCTGAAAGTCTTTATATCAAATACTTCAACATAAACATATATGAACACCTGAAAGTCTTTATATCAAATACTTCAACATAAACATATATGAACACCTGAAAGTCTTTATATCAAATACTTCAACATAAACATATATGAACACCTGAAAGTCTTTATATCAAATACTTCAACATAAACATATATGAACACCTGAAAGTCTTTATATTAAATACTTCAACATAAACATATATAAACACCTGAAAGTCTTTATATCAAATACTTCAACATAAACACATATAAACACCTGAAAGTCTTTATATCAAATACTTCAACATAAACACATATAAACACCTGAAAGTCTTTATATCAGCTAAAACCACCAATCTGTTTCACTGGATTCAGAATAAAACCAAATTCTGTCTTACCCAACAATGTTAGTATTTGAATATTGTTACTTGAAGACTTATTCCTGGTTACAATTATACTGTTAAGAAAGTATTGTCTTATATTTTGCCTAAAATGAGAATGCATCATAATCAGGGGCGGCTGGTGAATTTAGTTTTAGGTGGGGCTGAAAGTTTGTAAAGCAAACCCCTGTAGGGGGGTCATCCTCCCCCAGAAGAGTTCTTTGGGATTTTCTCATACAAATGAAGCATTCTGGTGCATTCTGACAAAATAGAACATTTCATAGGTTTAAATGTAATTAATTTCATTGACAAGCAATTATATTATGGTCATACTCTTGTTTGCTAGCGGCGACAATTTCAGTACTATTGAAGATCTTTGCTCCTTCTCAACTCTGTGCTAATATTCTTTTCACAAAATACAACCAATAGTACGTTAATGTTAAATCTTACTTGTGAAAAGTAATCCCCCGATTCCTGTTTTCAACAGTCCGCTCATTTGAGCGGGAAAACGCTGAACACCATTTTTGTTTTCTACCTGTCAACTGTCGGTTTAGGCTGCTCGCCGGCTCCTCGTCACCACTTCAAGATGGCGGCCCAATTTCTCGCGTCACAGCAGCCAGTGCTGCGTCTACTTATAAGATGTCTATGAATATACATGCTAGCATCCAGGCTGATAAACATGCTAGCATTCAGGCTGATAAACATGCTAGCATTCGGGCTACCATGCGGGCAGGGCGAATGTCCCGGCGGTGTTGCCGTAGCATCATAGCGGCATTACCAGTGATAATAATGTTAGTAAAAATACTACAAAAATAGGTATGTTTATGTTGCAAGGTGTACAGCGCCGACGGAGAGTTCCTGTTCAAGTTCGGCTCTCACGGCGAAGGAAATGGACAATTCAACGCCCCCACGGGAGTGGCGGTGGACGCCAACGGAAACATCATCGTGGCCGACTGGGGAAACAGCAGAATACAAGTACTGTCATACCGCAATACTACCAAGTACTCTCTTACTGCAATACTACCAAGTACTGTCATACTGCAATACTACCAAGTACTGTCATACTGCAATACTACCAAGTACTCTCATACTGCAATACTACCAAGTACTCTCATACTGCAATACTACCAAGTACTCTCATACTGCAATACTACCAAGTACTTTCTTACTGCAATACTACCAAGTACTGTCATACTGCAATACTACCAAGTACTGTCATACTGCAATACTACCAAGTACTGGCATACTGCAATACTACCAAGTACTGTCATACTGCAATACTACCACTAGCTTTTTCTTTGGTTTCATATACTGCATATATTTATCAATATGATTAGGTACTGTACTTGTTAGTATATTGCTAATTGCTCACCAATCATTGTGTACACAGTGTATATCTGCTACTTTGCAGTACTTAGTGTGTACATTTCTTCCATGTACTGGGTAAACTATGCAGTATTATTACTACAGGTAGTAGTTTAGTATAGAACAGAATAGAAAGTACTTTATTAATATCTGGGGGAGATTCAGCACCACAGTTCGCTCACAATAGACAATAAACACTTAGGTATTTATTACATGTGAATAACATAAATACAGTCTATTATACAGCTTTATTCACATGTGAATAATATAAATACAGTATTATTCACATGTTAATAATATAAATACAGTCTATTATACAGCTTTATTCACATGTGAATAATATAAATACAGTATTATACAGCATTATTCACATGTTAATAATATAAATACAGTCTATTATACAGCATTATTCACATGTGAATAATATAAATACAGTATTATACAGCATTATTCACATGTGAATAATATAAATACAGTATACATTTACAGTACATGTACAGTCAAAAGAAAGCACACGTACAGTGCAGTTCCTGGGTAAGTGAACTATTAAACTACATTTCTGTAGTTTAATAGTAATTTATTTACCTACTATATGGAATATGTTACTACATTGTAGTAGTTTATTAGTATGTACATATGTTTACATATGTTCTAGCTATTGACGAATAAACTACATTATAGACTTTGAATTGTACTCACATTGTTTATTAAATAAGGAACAAGTATAATTTAGCCAAAACTAGTCAAGTAATCCTTCCTTTAACGCTGTTAATTGGTTCTGGACATGCCTGCGATTAACACATTTTTTGCAAATATGAATTATTAATTTTGGATATATTTTCATAGTTTGAAAAGAAAAAAAAAGTTTTACAGCAGGAGTGTCCAAATTTTTTCCACTGGGAAAAAAAAGAAGAAAATAAATATATATATATATATATGAAAAATGTTCAATGCTTTGTTTTTTCATTTTCAAAACCAATGCAATACATAGATTCTATTTAACCCTCAGTCATACAAAAATAAAAAATAAGCCATATATATATTTGTATTATATTAAAGAGGTCAATAATTCATAACAACATTGATTCATTATTATTTTTTGAACAATGACGGTTTAAAAAAATCCCACTTAAATTCCTGGGTATAGAAAAGGGCCCCACTCATAGTTTAAAAAATAACTATTTTTTTAATGTTTTTTTTATTACATCCCCTTTTTGCCAAATACAACTTTTTTGTTAGTAGTTTAATAGTATGTAGATATGTTTACATATGTTCTAGCTATTGATGAATAAACTACATTGTAGACTTTGAATTGTACTCACATTGTTTACTATAAATAAGGAACACGTATAATTTAGCAAAAATAGTAAAGTAATCCCTCCTTTAGCGCTGGCATGTCCAGAACCAATTAACAGCGATAAACACATTTTTTGCAAAGTATGAATTTTTAATTTTGGATATATTTTCATAGTTTGAGCAGAAAAAAAATGTTTTACAGCAGGAGTGTCCAAACTTTTTCCACTCACTGACAAATGAAAGCATGCAGGGGCCATTTTGATGTTTATTTTCAAAACCGTTACAATATAAAGATTATTTTTAACCCTCAGTCATAAAAAATGTTGAACAATAAGTCATATATTATTATTTGTATTATTCAATGCTTAAATCTCCAGATCAACTTATCTGTCAATATAACAAAGATTTTTTTTTTTTTTAATAGTTCATGCCCTTTTGTCAAAACCTTGGTTTTATGGTAAAAACACAAAATATGCAATATTTTACCTCAAAGTTGAATATTTGATGTGAATTAATTGAAGTTGTAAATATGTCAATAATTCATAACATTGATTTTAATTCATTATTCTTTTTTGAGCAATTTAAAACATTTTTGGAGGATACAAGAAGACCCCACTGATAAGTTTTTAAAATAAGTCATAAATATATATTGTTTTACTTTGATCAACTTCAGATCTATCTGTCAATTATAAGTTTGTATTATTTTGTGGGTTTTGTTTACATGCACTTTTAGCTTGTTTTTTTTACTGTCAAACACACACAATATGCAATATTTCCCCCAAAAGTATTGCAAAGTGGAATATTTGATTGAAGCTTTGAATTGCTCAATAATCCATAACGTTAATTTTGATTCATTATTATTTGCATAATGACAGTTTTAAAGTCAAAAACAGCCTACATAGCAGCTTTGTGTTATTAGTCAACTTTTGCACCTTTTCTTGTTACATTTCACCTGTTTGCTTTTACATCCCAGTAAACAAAGTAAAGACTTTATAAACAAGTTGTGACAACGTTAACGACACATCAGCTGCTGCAAAACATCCAATAGTTTTCTCCTTCGCTGTTTACTTTTAGTGTGGGGACAAGCGTCTCCAATATTGTCCACACCTGTCTCCATCTATTGTCCACACCTGTCTCCATCTATTGTCCACACCTGTCTCCATCTAAACACTTTAACCGTCAGGCATGCATTATTGCATTAGATTTGAAAAAGATAAATATCAAAATGGTGTAACTGAGGTGTGTGTTTGTGTGTCAGGTGTTTGACAGCACAGGTTCCTTCCTGTCTTACATCAACACTTCAGCGGACCCTCTGTACGGCCCACAAGGTCTCGCCCTCACGTCGGACGGTAACGTGGCCGTGGCCGACTCCGGCAACCACTGCTTCAAGGTGTACAGATACCTGCAGTAGCCACACCCCGCTGCAGGGTGGCGCCCTTGCACCAGCGTGTGCGTGAAGGACATCTTTTCATCTTCTCCTCTCCCTCCAGGATTTAACCTTTCTGCCTTTGCTCCTCCATCTTGCTGCGTCAGCGTTTGTCAGACTCCTCCGTCATGTTTCTGAAGTACCGCCATCTCGTACCACCTGCAGGCCAACTTGTGGAATGACATCATTTGCCAAACACAGATAAGCCCCGCCCCCTCATGCCGGAATGTTGTCAAATATTCTATATAAGTTTAGTTTGAAAAAGTAATATATATATATATAAATATCAATGTGAATATTTATCATTTAATTGTGATTCTTCAGGAAGTCAACAACAGCTAATGACACCAAACATGTGGGAGGAGCTTGTGTAGCCAAAACATGACCTTCTCTGCTTTAATATTAAAGTGGTAAACTCTTAAGTGGAGTTTCTTTACACAGCACACTAACTTAGGTGTTGCCATAGAAACCAAGGAACTAATTAATTGGAAAAAAATATTTTAAGGAGCTATTTATTTATAAATATATATTTGCCAATGCTAACGTTTGCATGAAAAACACGTTAACTGTTAGCGTGTTAGCATTTGTTACTTACCAAGTTCTATGGCTAAGGTGTACAACTAGAAATTAGCTTAAAAAAAAAAAGGTAGCACGCTAATGTTAGCATTAAAAAGGGTATTGTGTGCCGTACCAAGTTATGTGACTATAAGTGTAAAAAATAGCTCAAAAAAAGTTAGTATGTTAACAACACAGTAACGTTGGCATTTTAACAACATACTAATGTTAGCATGTTAACAACATACTAATGTTAACATGTTAACATACTAATGTTAACATACTAATGTTAGCATGTTAAAAACATACTAATGTTAACATACCAACGTTAGCATGTTAACATTAGTATTAGTATGTTAACACTAATGTTAACATTAGTATTAGTATGTTAACAACATACTAATGTTAGTATGTTGTTAGTATGTTGTTAGCATGTTAACAACACACTAACGTTAGCATGTGTCTTTTACCAAGTTGCAAAATTAGCTAAATAAAGGAGCATTTTGACATCTTTTTAAAATATATTTATTAAATGTCACGTTGGTAAAGTAGCGAGACTTCCCTGATAAAACAAACATATATTTACAAGTGTAGAGTCTGCATGGCACCAACAGCTGCTCACGTTACACAAAGCTTCACATTAAGCTCAAATGGACAAAGTGAACAGTCAAATTAAAATGGTTGACAAAAGAGTAAGAAGTTCAAAGATTGTCCAGGTAAAAAGTGCAGACCAAGGTGCCCCTGCTGGTCCCGGGTGGAACAAAAAGAAGAAGAAATAGGACATCAGAACAAGGAAATGTTCCAGAGGAGAAAAACAAACTTGATAAGGCAAACTGCTTTCTGATTGGTAGACAAAGATTTCAGGGCGGGGCAAGTTAATTTGGTAGAAAACCTCTCACAATATAACTAATGTGTGTCAGACATTCCAGGACTGTCTAACTACATTTACAGTACAACCTCCATTTACAAACCCCTTTTTTTGCTAACTTTGATTTGAACAAACTATCATGGAGCCCACTCTCTTTGCCTCCGGTCTCTTCTTGCATGCCACAAACTATCATGGAGCCCACTCTCTTTGCCTCCGGTCTCTTCTTGCATGCCACAAACTATCATGGAGCCCACTCTCTTTGCCTCCGGTCTCTTCTTGCATGCCACAAACTATCATAGAGCCCACTCTCTTTGCCTCCGGTCTCTTCTTGCATGCCACAAACTATCATAGAGCCCACTCTCTTTGCCTCCGGTCTCTTCTTGCATGCCACAAACATTCTGGCAATATGCTGAACATTTTTGACAGCAACAAAAAGACTTTTGAGTACGCACACTGTCACTTCAGTTTGCCCTTGTTTTAATACTAGTTTACCTAACTAAAAGATTGATATATGTAAATATATATACACTTATGTATGTGTATATATGTAAATATATGTTTGTGTGTATATATATATATATATATATATACATATGTGTATGTATTTATATAAATACACACACACACGTATATGTGTATATATGGTTAGAGTGTCTGCCCTGAGATGGGTAGGTTGTGAGTTCAAACCCTGGCTGAGTCATACCAAAGACTATAAAAATGGGAGCCATTACCTCCCTGCTTGGCACTCAGCATCAAGGGTTGGAATTGGGGGTTAAATCACCATAAATGATTCCCGGGCGCTGCTCACTGCTCCCCTCACCTCCCAGGGGGTGATCAAGGGTGATGGGTCAAATGCAGAGAATAATTTCGCCACACCTAGTGTGTGTGTGTGACAATCATTGGTACTTTAACCTTATATATGTACCGTATTTTTTCACAGTTTGGCCGCTCCAGTGCGACTTAAATATGTTTTCTTCCTTCTTTATTATGCATTTTCGGCAGGTGCGACTTATACTCCGAAAAATACGGTATGTATAAATCAGTGTGCATTTTCCACACTAAAATATGGACTTTAGATGGGGCTGGAACCAATTATTCATGTTTACATTGTTTCTTATGCTTCATCAGTTCGTAATTCAAGCCCATTGGGGGTGTCATCTGAACCAATGAAGTTTGTAAAAGGAGGTACTACTATATGTTGTAAAACAGTGGTTCTTTAAGTTTGTAAAAGGAGGTACTACTATATGTTGTAAAACAGTGGTTCTTTAAGTTTGTAAAAGGAGGTACTACTATATGTTGTAAAACAGTGGTTCTTTAAGTTTGTAAAAGGAGGTACTACTATATGTTGTAAAACAGTGGTTCTTTAAGTTTGTAAAAGGAGGTACTACTATATGTTGTAAAACAGTGGTTCTTAACCTTGTTGGAGGTACCGAACCCCACCAGTTTTTATATGCGCATTCACCCAACCCTTCTTTAGTGACAAATATATATCTTCTTTTTTCAAATTCAAGACAAAGTTATGTTTTTTTTTCCGCAGTGCACAAAATGAAGCGTGCATGAAGTCACAACAAATGACACACCTGCCTGACTTCTGCTGTTGCTGTATCCATAATACGCCCATAGGGAGAAGTTTTTATTTACACGATGAGTCGGGTGTGTCTCGCCCTCCGCGGCGGAGGCTCCACCGAACCCCTGAGGCCGACTAACCAAACCCCTGGGGTTCGATCGAACCCAGGTTAAGAACCACTGTTCTAAAAGATATCTTCTGAACCCCAAGCACCTTTGGTAGTCGTCCTCCCTGGAGTCTAACACGCACTACCAGACTTTACAGCTCTGTGGTCATCCACCTGTTCTAAAGGGTCTCCTTGACACCCCTTTGAGCGGTCAGGTGAGTAGGGAGACCCTCTTGTTCTCGTCAGTTATGGTGAAGCTACCGCAAGCTAAGAACTGGCACTGGACTAAGAAATCTGAGAAACTTGTAGAAGTTTGTGTGCAGGTGGTGCTCTTACCTTAGTAGTAATGGCAGATCTGCAGCCGGCTGTTGGGGTCGTACTTCCCCGGGCTGAAGAAGGGGGAGACGGGCTGGTCGAAGCAGGTGTTGAACAAGAACAGTTTCTTCATGGTGACGGCGTCGTAGAAGCTCAGGCGTCCGTTGTCGTAGTCCAGGTAGACGCCCACGCGGGGCGAGTTCCAGTAGTCGGCCACCGGGATGCGGCCGTCCTCGCCGTTGGCGTAGAGGCGGTCCTGCAGGCACAGGCTCCAGTAGCCGGCGGAGGGTGTGAGCGTCACAAAGCCCTTCCTGTTGCTGTCCTCGGTGGTGACGCCCAGGTACCACACGCCCTTGTCGCGCACGTCCACCTCCCAGTAGTGCTGCCCGCTGCAGTAATGCGCCGTGGCCAGCACGCCGCAGAAGCGTGTGAAGCGCTCCGGCAGGTCGGGATCATGGTAGGGCACCAGCGCCTCCTCCACCTTGGTGTCAAAGTCCGAGATGGTCAGGTTGGGGTGCGCCGTGTTGGGGTCCAGCGTCAGGTTCTGGGGCACTAAGCACAGACGGGTTATTGGTGGTGATGACAGAGGAGAACTTAGGAAGACTGAAGTGGTGCAGAATGCTGGACTTTGGGGGAGGGGGGTGACAAGAGCCTCCTGTGAGAATGACATCAGTCAATGTTTATTTATATAGCCCTAAATCACAAGTGTCTCAAATGGCTGCACAAGCCACAACAACATCCCACATAAGGGCAAGGAAAAACTCACAACCCAGTGGGATGTCAATATGAATGACTATGAGAAACCTTGGAGAGGACCGCAGATGTGGGTGACCCCCCCACCCCCTCTAGGGGAGACCGGATGCAGTGGACGTCGAGTGGGTCTAGCATAATATTGTGAAAGTCCAGTCCATAGTGGATCTAGCATAATAGTGTGAGAGTCCAGTCCATAGTGGATCTAACATAATAGTGTGAAAGTCCAGTCCATAGTGGATCTAACATAATAGTGTGAGAGTCCAGTCCATAGTGGATCTAACATAATAGTGTGAGAGTCCAGTCCATAGTGGATCTACCATAATAGTGTGAGAGTCCAGTCCATAGTGGGTCTAGCATAATAGTGTGAAAGTCCAGTCCATAGTGGATCTAACATAATAGTGAAAGTCCAGTCCATAGTGGATCTAACATAATAGTGAGAGTCCAGTCCATAGTGGATCTAACATAATAGTGTGAGAGTCCAGTCCATAGTGGATCTAACATAATAGTGTGAGAGTCCAGTCCATAGTGGATCTAACATAATATTGTGAGAGTCCAGTCCATAGTGGATCTAACATAATAGTGAGAGTCCAGTCCATAGTGGATCTAACATAATAGTGAGAGTCCAGTCCATAGTGGATCTAACATAATAGTGAGTGTCCAGTCCATAGTGGATCTAACATAATAGTGAGAGTCCAGTCCATAGTGGATCTAACATAATAGTGTGAGAGTCCAGTCCATAGTGGATCTAACATAATAGTGTGAGAGTCCAGTCCATAGTGGATCTAACATAATAGTGAGTGTCCAGTCCATAGTGGATCTAACATAATAGTGAGAGTCCAGTCCATAGTGGATCTAACATAATAGTGTGAGAGTCCAGTCCATAGTGGATCTAACATAATAGTGTGAGAGTCCAGTCCATAGTGGATCTAACATAATAGTGTGAGAGTCCAGTCCATAGTGGATCTAACATAATAGTGAGTGTCCAGTCCATAGTGGATCTAACATAATAGTGAGAGTCCAGTCCATAGTGGATCTAACATAATAGTGTGAGAGTCCAGTCCATAGTGGATCTAACATAATAGTGTGAGAGTCCAGTCCATAGTGGATCTAACATAATAGTGTGAGAGTCCAGTCCATAGTGGATCTAACATAATAGTGTGAGAGTCCAGTCCATAGTGGATCTAACATAATAGTGAGAGTCCAGTCCATAGTGGGGCCAGCAGGAGACCATCCCGAGCGGAGACGGGTCAGCAGCACAGAGATGTCCCCAACCGATGCACAGGCGAGCGGTCCACCCCGGGTCCCGACTCTGGACAGCCAGCACTTCATCCATGGCCAGAGATATTCTGAAGTGTTCTTTTTTAGTCCATAGTCATGTTTAAAGCAGCTAATATTTTCCAATGTGAACACTTTGGGTCTTGATCTTATGTCCGCTAGTAAACTCTGTTTCACCTTGAAGGCGCTTCAATGTGTATTGGGAGTATACTGTACTCCCTTTTTTTAAACTTATCAGTTTAGAACAATAAGGCTGTATTTCTTTCTGGGCTGTTTTCATACTAAATAAGCTGGGGACGGCGTGCCGCAGTTGGGAGAGTGGCTGTGCCAGCAACCTGAGGGTTCCTGGTTCGATCCCCACCTTCTACCAACCTTGTCATGTCTGTTGTGTCCTTGAGCAAGACACTTCACCCTTGCTCCTGATGGGTTGTGGTTAGGGCCTTGCATGGCAGCTCCCGCCATCATTGTGTGAATGTGTGTGTGAATGGGTGCATGTGGAAATAGTGTCAAAGCGCTTTGAGTACCTTGTAGGTAGAAAAGCGCTATACAAGTATAACCCATTTATCATTTAAGCTGACTCATTCCGTTTGATTTTCAGACCGATTCTGCTATAGCATTGTGAGGGCTGGTCTTCTAAAGCTTTAGTAAAACTTGATAATATTGCATTTCTGTCTTGGTGGTCCTTCTTACTCAACATATGTCATCTGAAAGAACCTGGGATTGACCAGCGTCTTTTATTCCCTGAGAGGAACACTGGTCTGACGCAACACTCCCAAACTAAGGTCCTTTTAGGGTGGGAAGGGTGCTAAGTTAGGTGTGGAATGTGAAGAATGGACTGGACTCTCACTATTATGTTAGATCCGCTATGGACTGGACTTTCACAATATTATGTTAGATCCACTATGGACTGGACTCTCTCACTATTATGTTAGATCCACTATGTACTGGACTCTCACTATTATGTTAGATCCACTATGGACTGGACTCTCACTATTATGTTAGATCCACTATGGACTGGACTTTCACAATATTATGCTAGACCCACTCGACATCCACTGCATCCGGTCTCCCCTAGACGGGGTGGGGGTGGGGGGGGGGGGGGGTACCCACATATGCGGTCCTCTCCAAGGTTTCTCATAGTCATTCACATCAACGTCCCACTGGGTTGTGAGTTTTTCCTTGCCCTAATGTGGGCTCTGTACTTGTGATTTAGGGCTATATAAATAAACATTGATTGATTGATTGATTGAAGAAGTAATGTCAGAGCCTCTTTCACTGCCATGGTCTCACTGGGGAGTCCCCCAGCGAGACCTCGCAGACGGAGCCCAATTGTGAATAAGGATTGTTTGTTAGGGCGAGCGGACCCCTTCCAATTGGTTTGTCTGCTCTAGTTGTCCGTTCTGGTCCTCAGAGACCAGTTGGTTGGTTCCACGTTTTAGATTTTAGAGAACCGTACAAGAGAGAGGCTCTTAGAAAGTGAAGAGGAGACAGGGAGGAGAGATGAGGGACAGGGAGGGGAAGTGTTCTCATACTCACTGGTATGCAGCACGTGCATCATCTTCTTCCACATGATGAGCTGGAACGGTCCTGAGAAGTCCGTGAACTCCGAACAGTTGACCGGCTCCAGATCAGGGAAGGGCTGGCTGTGGACCACCCTGACCAACAAGAGACAACATTACAGCAAACATCATGTGACATCAACATGTTGGAGACACTTATTACTAGTTACATTCTCTTTCTTGCTGGCTCTCAACCGAGGCGTACACTTCCCTTCTCTTGCTTCTTTGTCTTAACCTTTGGAGCCTCTTCTTGCACTGCTCTCCAACATGTAAACTATGGAATTGATCAACTGGCCTCTCGGGTTCGGGTGAACCTGGCGGTTCTTAACGGAACGTTTGTAGCCGGACACACGATGGCAACAATTTCAGGCGCTATGTTCAGTCCAAGACATCTGCCTATTAGGAACATCTGCTGATTGGAGTAAGCGTTGCCCTTAGGGATGATGTTCCAAACCGATTTGGCCGGGTGGTCGATAAGAAAAGAACCGATTACATGGACTCAAATCCCTTTTTGAGAACCGGTTCCCGTTATCGAGGCCACTATAGTAAAGAAAAAGAGTTGGTTCTTTATTCGAATCCCTGGGAACGAATCCCAAATGGGCAATGTTATGCCCATTTGATTGTAGACTCTTACTGACACCTTGTGGCGATATGAAAATACTACGCGTCATTAGTTTGGGCACTTCCGGGTTGGCGACGTCAGTTCAGTTCATGAGACAATTGAGAAGTAGACAGCTCTTACAAGCCTTGGAAAAGATAAGTCTGTAAGTAAACTGTTTAACTTGTTTATGTAACTCAATATTAAGGTGGAAAGTGGTTACATTTAGGGATGTCCGATAATGGCTTTTTGCCGATATCCGATATTGTCCAACTCTTTAATTACTGATACCGATATCAACCGATATATGCAGTCATGGAATTAACACATTATTATGCCTAATTTGGACAACCAGGTATGGTGAAGATAAGGTACTTTTTAAAAGAATTAATAAAATAAGATAAATAAATTAAAAACATTTTCTTGAATAAAAAAGAAAGTAAAACAATATAAAAACAGTTACATAGAAACTAGTAATGAATGAAAATGAGTAAAATGAAGTGTTAAAGGTTAGTACTATTAGTGGAGCAGCAGCACGCACAATCATGTGTGCTTACGGACTGTATCCCTTGCAGACTGTATTGATATATCATGTAGGAAGCACAGACTGTATCCCTTGCAGACTGTATTGATATATATTGATATATAATGTAGGAACCACAATATGAAACAACCCTTTTGTGTGAATGAGTATAAATGGGGGAGGGAGGTTTTTTGGGTTGGTGCACTAATTGTAAGTGTATTGTAAGTGTATCTTGTGTTTTTTATGTTGATTTAATAAAAATTTAAAAAACGATACCGATAATTTCCGATATTACATTTTAACGCATTTATCGGCCGATAATATCGGCCATCTCTAGTTACATTTAATAGTAAGATGTTTATTGAAAAACGATTTTTGTGCACTGTTTCAATGGATGTTTTGAGGACTTCAAATGGCTGCCAGTCGTGTATTTCCACCATCGAAATAGTTTCAACACTCAGAAGTATTTGTTTGATGATAGTACTGTATATTTGTGTGAAGCTAATATTTACATATTGTGTATTACATTTCAGTATGTTAATTGAATCACACAGCTTATACATTTGTCATTGTGTGTATTTCAGTTAAAAAAAACAGTCCAGTGCAAGACAAAAGTAAAGTTAGGAAAAGACAAAGCAAGATCAACAACAATAAAGAGCCTAAATGGATTAATCTGCTTTGGAACTTTATTAGACGTCTTGTATTGTTTGATAGCTGTTTGACTGTGTGTGTAGTTGGTATGTTCCAATAGCAGGAGAAGTGCACTTTTTGGAGAGCTGTATTATTTTCAGTTTTGTGCCCAAACGACTGATTTTATTTAACACTATATTATTATTTATACACCTATAGTGATCACAGAGACAGGTTGTTTTCGTGTTACTGTATATATTTGTTTTTCTGAAAAATCCCACTTAATATACTTCGGGTAACAACAGTCAATATTTATTTATTTTATTTTTTAAGGGGGGTAATAGTCAATTTTTATTTATTTATTTTATTTGAGTTTTTTCTTATAAAATAAAAGTGAGCTTTTGTTAAACCAAATATTGTGTTTTTTTTCCACGTACAACAACCTATCTGGATTCGATAAGAAATCGGTTCGATAAGAGGATTCGATAATGGGCTCGAACTCGATCATTTCTTATCAAACATCATCCCTAGTGGCCCTGATGTCTCCACTCATTCTGAAGATGCTGGCAGTCGTTCATGGTGCTCCAAGGCTGCCACAAATGGGCAGAGCTGCGGGCTCTCAGACTGTAAACATTTTGAACTGAATCGCAAACTAGACAACATCTCTGAGAACCTTTCCGCTCTGCAAGGCGAAATGATGATTAATTTGAGAGGCAAACTACTGGAAGGCCTAACCAAAACAATCCTTCACTACAACTGTGCTCCAAAAGACGCTGTGAAATCACTTCCTTCACGGTCACCTGGCTTGTTTTGACTGCGTTACTACACAGGTGGTAGGATGGACTACAGAGCAGTGCCCCTGGTGGATGACTTGAGTATCGTATGTCGTAAAATGTGCTTATGTTACATGAGGTTTTTCTTGCTGACTGATATGAAATCAGCATCGCTCTTCTCGGTCTTTGTGACATCAAACTAAATTATTTTGTAAATATTTGTTTATGCTAATGCGTCATGGCCAATTATGCAAATTAGACGGACCATCAGGACAAAGTGTCTCCAAACTTATGTTATCATTTGTGAACAAATGAAAGTATTGAGACACTTTGCCACGTAACTCAATGAGAAGGCGTCTCTAGACTTTGGACTAGTGTGATTATTATTCATATTACCATAGGGCAGGTGGACTTTGAGATGAATGAAAGACACTTACTTATTGAAGGTCTCAGCCAGGCTCTGATGGAGGGACAAAAACAAACATTTTGAAATATGAACATCAGGAAATGTTGAACTCAAAACAAAAGTGTGATACTCCTCGTGAGAAATAGACAATCTTTGTGTGTGTTCTTGTATTTCTAGCCTTCTTGAGACATGAAGAAGGAAAAGTATCTTCCATATGAGGAGGTGTGAACAAGTGATGACATAAATCAATAACATTGCATCTAATAGACAATGTTCCATTTGTGGTGACATCCATCAAAATGAGGGATTTTTCACATTGACTGTGTGTCGCTTTTAAAAGTGCTCCCCCCTCTGGTCAACATATGAAATAACAAGTGTGTGTAAAAAAATTGAAATGCACCCCCTTTGGCCAAAAGAAAATAAATATGTAAATAGAGACATACTGTAATAACTTGAAGTAAATAATGAAGATTCAAAACCAATTACAAACAACTAAATGAACTAAAAGCAGTCTTTTTCCTCACAATGTGTCAACTTTTTTCTTATAAAATTGGGAACAATTTCTCATATTCTTTCTGTTTCTGTAATATTGCAATATTTTCTCGTAAAATTATTACTTTTTTAATGTAAAATTATGAAAATGTTATGCAAAATGGCGACATTTGTCATATAAAATTCTGACTTTTATCACAATATTGCCAATTTTTTTTGGTTCTTGTAAAATAGTGACATTTTTTGAGTAAAATGATGACTTTCATCATCATTTTGCCAATAAAAATTTCAGATTATTTTTTATAACATTGCCAACATTTTAAAGTTTTCTTATGAAATTGTGACAAAATGACGACTCTTTTCATAAAATTGCCAAAGATTAAAGCTTTTTCTTGTAAAATTGCGACTGTTATTGAGTAAAATTCCAACTTTTATCATAATATTGCACAAATGTTCCGTTTTTCTTGTAAAATTTGGAAATGCGTTGAGTAAAATTACGACTTATTATAATACTGCCAAAATTCTAAGTTTTTCTTGTGAAATTGTGACCTTTTTCTTGTGGAATTCCAACAAATGTTTCACCACAACCTTCTTTATATGTGCATAGTATGTATCAGTGTTTCCCACACATTCATTTATTTGTGGCGGCCCGCCACGAAAGAATTAAGGCCGCCACACATTTTTTAAATTTATTTTTAAAAATGTATTTATTTATTTATTTTTTTGGTGCCCTGTCAAGCTTCTCAGGCAAATCATATAGTTGATGTAGATGATCATATAGTAGATGTAGATGATCATATAGTAGATGTAGATGATCATATAGTAGATGTAGATGATCATATACTAGATGTAGATGATCATATAGTAGATGTAGATGATCATATAGTAGATGTAGATGATCATATAGTAGATGTAGATGATCATATAGTAGATGTAGATGATCATATAGTAGATGTAGATGATCATATAGTAGATGTAGATGATCATATAGTAGATGTAGATGATCATATAGTAGATGTAGATTCTCTTCAGGTCTCAAGAAGGTAAGAAATACAAGAGTGTGTGTGACCCACCTCAAAGCTGGTCTTGGTGTTGATGTGGTTGAGGATGTCGGCGATGCTCTGAGTGGCGGCGGCCGCCTCCGCCTCTGCCTCCTTGAGGTTGTCCTCCAGGGTGGCCACGGCGGCCACCTCGTCGGCGTCCAGGCTGTCGAGGATGGAGTCTCTCTCGTCCAGCAGGAACTGGACCAGCACGGCCACGTCGGACTGGATCTTGTCCTTCAGTCGCTGATTCTTCACCTGAGGTGAGGGCGGCAACACTTTCATTGCACCAGGAAGGAAACCACTTCCACACCTTTTGACAATCTTGTCCTGATACTGATATTTTGGTCATGCTAGCAAAATGTATTTTGATTCTTTCAAAATAAAGGGAATCACAAAAAAATGTTTAAGATTTTTTGTCAAAATAAAGCCAAACATGTTTCTTATTGCTATTAAATAATAATGTTGTCCTTAAATAAAATAGGGAACATACAAGTTGTATTTGTAGCAAGTAAACAAAGACTTCTAATTAACGTAACATATTGTCATTTATCATTCTATTATTTTGTCTATTATTAATCTACTTGTTAATATTTTATTACTTCTGTTAAAATATAATCACTTATTCTTCTCTTTGATACTTTACAGAAGTTTTGGATGATACCACAAATTCTGCTATTGTCAGAAAGTGTTTTAGTTTTGTCTTATTCTGACGCAGGTTGCCTGTGCTCTTATTTTGGTGACATCATTTCCTGTTTGTCGCGTTTTCCACGTAATTCTTAGTGTAAACGGCCTCGGAAATGTAAGTATACGGCGAATATAGCAGCGTTATTCATGCTCAAATAGCCTATAAAGTGTTAAGTGTGATTGTTGGCAACAATGTTTCTGTTAGTTACCCTTTCTTACCACTAGAGGGCGACATAGACCATGTCTAAATCAACAGTCTCCATTCATTTCTAATTGACTGTTTAAATAGTCCATTAGCGATAATAATAATAGCGATACAGGTGTAAAAGGTTACATTTGAAATAAAAATATGTACATTTAATACATTTTTCGTATAAAAAATATCAACTATTGACATGGATCGCTATAAAATAAATGATGAATAAACACTGATATTGTGCTACAGTTTGTAAAAAAGGTTACATTTGAAATAAAAATATTTACGTTTGATATATTTTTCTTATAATAAATATCAATAACTATCAACAGGGATCGATATAAAACACTGATATCGCGATACAAAAATAAATATAAAAATATTTACATTTTATATATTTTTCTTAATTGTTACATTTGAACTAAAAATATTTACATTTAATATATTTTCCGTATAAAAAAATATCAATAACTAATGACACGGATCGATATAAAACACTGATATCGTGATACAATTTAAAAAAAAGAAAAAGTAAAAATATTTACATTTTATATATTTTTCTTATAAAAATATCAATAACTATCGATATAAAACACTGATATCATGATACGGCTTAAAAAATAAATAAAAGTATTTACATTTAATATATTTTTCTTATAAAAGTATCAATAACTATCGACATGCATCGCTATAAAACACTGATATCTTGATACAGTTTTAAAAAGTTACATTTTAAATAAAAATATTTACATTTAATATATTTCTCGTATAAAAAAATAACTATCGACATGGATCGTTATAAAACACTGATACCGTGATACAGCTTTAAAAAAAGGTTACATTTTAAATAAAAATATTAATTTTTTTTATAAAAAATATCAACTATCGACATGGATCGATATAAATCACAGATTGTGCTACAATTAAAAAAAAAAAGGTTACATTTGAAATAAAAATATTTACGTTTAATATATTTTTCTTATAATAAATATCAATAATTATCAACAGGGATTGATATAAAACACTGATATCACGATACAGCTTTAAAAAAGGTTACATTAGAAATAAAAATACTTACATTTTCATAAAAAATATCAACTATCGACATGGATCGATATAAGACACTGCTATCGTGATACAGTTTTGAAAAATTGTTACATTTCAACTAAAAATGTGTGCATTTAATATATTTTCTGTATAAAAAAATATCAATAACTAATGATCGATACAAAACACTGATATCGCGATACAGGTGTAAAAAAAGGTTACATTTGAAATACAAATATGTACATTTAATACATTTTTCGTATAAAAACTAACCATCGACATGGATCGATATAAAACACTGATATTGTGCTACAGTTTTTTAAAAAAGGTTACATTTGAAATAAAAATATTTACGTTTAATATATTTTTCTTATAATAAATATCAATAACTATCGACAGGAATGGATATAAAACACTGATATCGCGATACAGTTTCCAGCCTATACTGTTGCTGTCCGCCAACACAAACGTACTTGAACATTCTCTTGGTTTTTAGCACTTTAGTGGATCCAAAATGCACAACAAGTGTTTGCATGGTACGATCCATCATCAAGTCAAAGTGTTCTTACCTTGATGTCAGTTTTGGTGCGCTGGTCTGCAGAAAGAACTTGGAGGCACTCAGACTTCTGCCACTTCAGTTCCACCAGCCTCCGCTTCAACTCGGCCTGGAATCAAACCAGGAATCCTTACACTCTCACTAGATGTGCATCATGACAGAGAAAAACAGTCCTGGCAATAAAGACTTCTTCAAAGGACATTTTGCTTTTACATATATAAGCCGCACCGGAAACTGTATCGCGATATCAGTGTTTTATATCGATCCATGTCGTCAGATATTGATATTTTTTTATACGGAAATATAATAAATGTACACATTTTTATTTCAAATGTAACAATTTTTAAAAACTGTATCACGACAGCAGTGTTTTATATGGATCCATGTCCATAGCTGATATTTTTTATAAAAATTTAAATATTTTTTTTTCAAATGTAACCTTATTTTAAGGCTGTATCACGATATCAGTGTTTTATATCGATCATGTCGATAGTTATTGATATTTTTATAAGAAAAAAATATTAAATGTAAATATTTGTATTTCAAATGTAACCTTTTAAAACTCTATCAGTGTTTTATAGCGATGCATGTCGATAGTTAATGATATTTTTATAAGAAAAATATATTAAATGTAAATACTTTAGTCATTTTTAAAACCGTATCATGATATCAGTGTTTTATATCGACAGGTATTGATATTTTTGTAAGAAAAATATATAAAATGTAAACATTTTTGTATATATATTTTTAAAACTGTATCACGATATCTGTGTTTTGTATCAATCCATGTCGATAGTTGATATTTTTTTTTAAATGTAAATATTTTTATTTCAAATGTAACCTTTTTTAAGGCTGTATCACGATATCAGTGTTTTATATATATCCATGTCGATAGTTATTTTTTATGCAAAAAATATACTAAATGTCAATATCTTTATTTGAAATGTAACCTTTTCAAACTGTATCACGATATCAGTGTTTTATAGCGATGCATGTCGATAGTTATTGATATTTTTATAAGAAAAATATATTAATAGTAAATACTTTTATTTGTATTATTTTTCAACTGTATCATGATATCAGTGTTTTATATCGATAGTTATTGATATTTTTGTAAAAAAATATATAAAATGTGAATTTTTTTTTTAACTGTATCACGATATCAGTGTTTTATAGCAATGCATGTCGATTGTTATTGATATTTTTAAAAGAAAAATATATTAAATGTAAATACTTTTATTTTAATTTTTTTAAAACCGTATCATTATATCAGTGTTTTGTATCGATAGGTATTGATATTTTTGTAAGAAAAATATATAAAATGTGAATATTTTTATATTAATTTTTTAAAACTGTATCACGATATCAGTGTTTTATATCGATCCATGTCGATAGTTATTTTTTATACAAAAAATATATTAAATGTAAATATTTTTTTTTCAAATGTAACCTTTAAAAACTATCAGTGTTTTATAGCGATGCATGTCGATTGTTATTGATATTTTTATAAGAAAAATATATTTAATGTAAATACTTATTTTCCTTTTTTTAAAAACCGTATCATGATATCAGTGTTTTATATCGATAGGTATTGATATTTTTGTAAGAAAAATATATAAAATGTGAATATTTTTATATTTATTTTTTTAAACTGTATCACGATATCAGTGTTTTATAGCAATGCATGTCGATTGTTATTGATATTTTTAAAAGAAAAATATATTAAATGTAAATACTTTCATTTTCATTTTTTTAAACCGTATCATTATATCAGTGTTTTGTATAGATAGGTATTGATATTTTTGTAAGAAAAATATATAAAATGTAAATGTTTTTATATTTATTTTTTTAAACTGTATCACGATATCAGTGTTTTATATCGATCCATGTCAATAGTTATTTTTTATACGAAAAATATATTACATGTAAATATTTTTATGTCAAATATAACCTTTTTTTACAACTGTATCGCGATATCAGTGTTTTATATCGATCCATGTTGTTATTGATATTTTTGTATACGGAAAATATATTAAATGTACATATTTTTAGTTCAAATGTAACATTTTTTTAAAAACGGTATCACGATACCAGTGTTTTATATGGATCCAAGTCGATAGTTGATATTTTTTATAAAAATTCAAATATTTTTATTTCAAATGTAACCTTTTTTAAGGCTGTATCACGATATATCAGTGTTTTATATATATCCATGTCGATAGTTATTTTTTATCCAAAAAATATATTAAATGTCAATATCTTTATTTCAAATGTAACCTTTTCAAACGGTATCACGATATCAGTGTTTTATAGCGATGCATGTCGATAGTTATTGATATTTTTATAAAGAAAAATATATTAATAGTATATACTTTTATTTGTATTATTTTTCAACTGTATCATGATATCAGTGTTTTATATTGATAGTTATTGATATTTTTGTAAAAAAATATATAAAATGTGAATATTTTCATATTTATTTTTTTAAACCGTATCACGATATCAGTGTTTTATAGCAATGCATGTCGATTGTTATTGATATTTTTAAAAGAAAAATATATTAAATGTAAATACTTTTATTTTCGTTTTTTTAAAACCGTATCATTATATCAGTGTTTTGTATTGATAGGTATTGATATTTTTGTAAGAAAAATATATAAAATGTAAATGTTTTTATATTTATTTTTTTTAACTGTATCACGATATCAGTGTTTTATATCGATCCATGTCAATAGTTATTTTTTATACGAAAAATATGTTAAATGTAAATATTTTTATGTCAGATATAACCTTTTTTTTACAACTGTATCGCGATATCAGTGTTTTATATCGATCCATGTTGTTAGTTATTGATATTTTTGTATACGGAAAATATATTAAATGTACATATTTTTAGTTCAAATGTAACAATTTTTTAAAAACGGTATCACGATACCAGTGTTTTATATGGATCCATGTCGATAGTTGATATTTTTTATAAAAATTCAAATATTTTTATTTCAAATTTAACCTGTTTTAAGGCTGTATTACGATATCAGTGTTTTATATATATCCATGTCGATAGTTATTTTTTATGCAAAAAATATATTAAATGTCAATATCTTTATTTCAAATGTAACCTTTTCAAACTGTATCACGATATCAGTGTTTTATAGCGATGCATGTCGATAGTTATTGATATTTTTATAAGAAAAATATATTAATAGTAAATACTTTTATTTGTATTATTTTTCAACTGTATCATGATATCAGTGTTTTATATCGATAGTTATTGATATTTTTGTAAAAAAAAAAAAGTAAATATTTTTATATTTATTTTTTTAAACTGTATCACGATATCTGTGTTTTGTATCAATCCATGTCGATAGTTGATATTTTTTTTAAATGTAAATATTTTTTTTGAAATGTAACCTTTTTTAAGGCTGTATCACGATATCAGTGTTTTATATATATCCATGTCAATAGTTATTTTTTATGCAAAAAATATATTAAATGTCAATATCTTTATTTCAAATGGAACCTTTTCAAACTGTATCACGATATCAGTGTTTTATAGCGATGCATGTCGATAGTTATTGATATTTTTATAAGAAAAATATATTAATAGTAAATACTTTTATTTGTATTATTTTTCAACTATCATGATATCAGTGTTTTATATCGATAGTTATAGATATTTTTGTAAAAAAATATATAAAATGTGAATATTTTTATATTTATTTTTTTAAACTGTATCACGATATCAGTGTTTTATATGTCGATAGTTATGGATATTTTTAAAAGAAAAATATATTAAATGTAAATACTTTTATTTTATTTTCTTTTTTTTAAACCGTATCATTATATCAGTGTTTTGTATCGATAGGTATTGATATTTTTGTAAGAAAAATATTGAAAAAGTTTTTATATTTATTTTTTAAAACTGTATCACGATATCAGTGTTTTATATCGATCCATGTCAAAAGTTATTTTTTATACGAAAAATATATTACATGTAAATATTTTCATGTCAAATATAACCTTTTTTTACAACTGTATCGCGATGTCAGTGTTTTATATCGATCCATGTTGTTAGTTATTGATATTTTTGTATACGGAAAATATATTAAATGTACATATTTTTAGTTCAAATGTAACAATTTTTTAAAAACGGTATCACGATACCAGTGTTTTATATGGATCCATGTCGATAGTTGATATTTTTTATAAAAATTCTAATATTTTTATTTCAAATGTAACCTTTTTTAAGGCTGTATTACGATATCAGTGTTTTACATATATCCATGTCGATAGTTATTTTTTATCCAAAAAATATATTAAATGTCAATATCTTTATTTCAAATGTAACCTTTTCAAACTGTATCACGATATCAGTGTTTTATAGCGATGCATGTCGATAGTTATTGATATTTTTATAAGAAAAATATATTAATAGTAAATACTTTTATTTGTATTATTTTTCAACTGTATCGTGATATCAGTGTTTTATATTGATAGTTATTGATATTTTTGTAAAAAAATATATAAAATGTGAATATTTTTATATTTATTTTTTAAAACTATCACAATATCAGTGTTTTATAGCAATGCATGTCGATTGTTATTGATATTTTTAAAAGAAAAATATATTAAATGGAAATACTTTTATTTTCATTTTTTATTAAAACCGTATCATTATAGCAGTGTTTTGTATCGATAGGTATTGATATTTTTGTAAGAAAAATATATAAAATGTTTTTATATTTATTTTTTTAAAGTGTATCACGATATCAGTGTTTTATATCGATCCATGTCAATAGTTATTTTTTATACGAAAAATATATTACATGTAAATATTTTCATGTCAAATATAACCTTTTTTTACAACTGTATCGCGATGTCAGTGTTTTATATCGATCCATGTTGTTAGTTATTGATATTTTTGAATACGGAAAATATATTAAATGTACATATTTTTAGTTCAAATGTAACAATTTTTAAAAAACGGTATCACGATACCAGTGTTTTATATGGATCCATGTCGATAGTTGATATTTTAAATAAAAATTCTAATATTTTTATTTCAAATGTAAACGATAAAAAAGGTTATTGAAGAGATCTCAGGACCATTAATGTATATTAGTAACCTATCATTTCAAACAGGTACATTTCCAAACAAAATGAAAATAGCTAAAGTTGCACCAATTTATAAGACTGGAGATAAACATCAATTTACAAATTATAGACCTGTTTCTCTACTTCCACAATTTTCTAAAATCATTGAAAAACTGTTCAATAACAGATTAGAAAGTTTCATAAATAAAAATAGAATACTCGAAGAGAACCAATATGGATACAGAGCTAATGTTTCAACTTCAATGGCTTTAATTGAAATTAAAGAAGAAATTACCAATGCAATAGATAGTAAAAAATGTGCAGCAGCGGTTTTTATGGATCTAACTAAAGCATTTGACACAATTAATCACAATATTTTAATCAAAAAACTAGAAGGATATGGCATCAGAGGGTTAGTCTTAAACTGGATAAGAAGTTATCTAACGAACAGGAAACAATACGTGAAGCTAGGCGAACACACGTCTACAACGCTATATATATCCTGTGGTGTACCTCAGGGATCAATATTAGGACCTACATTATTCAATCTGTATATAAATGACATTTGTAAAGTTACAAAAGATTTAAAGTTAGTATTATTTGCGGATGATACAACAGCGTTTTGTTCAGGAGAGAACACACAGAAGATAATACAAATAATAACAGAAGAAATTAACAAATTAAAAAGATGGTTTGACAAAAACAGACTATCGTTGAATCTTAGTAAAACTAAAATAATGCTATTTGGTAACAGTAGAAGAGAAAGTCAAACACAAATACAAATAGACGGAATAGAAATTGAAAGAGTAAACGAAACCAAATTTCTAGGTATAATGATTGATGATAAATTGAACTGGAAATCTCACGTAAAAAATATACAACATAAAGTTGCAAGAAACACGTCAATAATGAATAAAGCAAAACATGTTCTAGACCAAAAATCACTTCATATTCTCTACTGCTCACTAGTGTTACCATATCTGAGCTACTGTGTAGAAATATGGGGAAATAATTACAAAAGTACACTTCATTCATTAATGGTGTTACAAAAAAGATCAGTTAGAATAATACATCATGTTGGATATAGAGAACATACAAATCCTTTATTTATTGAATCAAAGATACTGAAATTCCACGACATAATGAATTTGCAAACAGCTAAAATTATGCACAAAGCAAACTATAACCTGCTACCCAAGAACATACAACAATTCTTCTCAAAAAAAGAGGAGAAATATAATCTTAGAGAAAAACGTAACTTAAAACATTTGTTTGCACGTACAACACTTAAGACCTTCAGTATATCAATATGTGGAATTAAATGATGGAATGGATTAAGCAAAGCAATCAAACAATGTACTAATATGATCCACTTCAAGAAACTCTTCAAACTTAAAGTGTTTACAAAGTACAATGAAGAAGAACCATGACAAACATTCTCAATTTATTTCATCTATCCATTCATTCATTCTTAAAGTAATCTTACTTATCTCATCATATGAAATATGACTTACTTCACCAATTATTATTATTAAATTCTTACTATTATTTATTTATTTTTATTGTAATTACTTATGGAGTTTATTGTGAAAAAATTGTGAACAGGAAGTGAACAAAAAGTTTTGCAACTGTTATGTAAAGAAAAGGGGTAGGATTAAATAAGCTCTGCTTCTTCCTACTCCTTTTCGAACATGTTGAAAAGAAACTGGAAATTGTGATGTATCATGTTGTATGCTTGCATGTTCGAAATAAACTCAAACTCAAACTCAAACTCAAACCTTTTTTAAGGCTTTATTACGATATCAGTGTTGTATATCCATCCATGTTGTTGGAATAATTATGCATATATTATCACACTAACTTTATGCTTAAGGGCCATTGCTATAAATGATTGTCAATTGTGCTGAAATGGTATTTTGGTATCTGTGCAAAGCTGATTGCCCGCCCTCTTTATCAGTGTTGTGTTCAGACTCGGCCTGCTGGCTGCCAAGGCCGAACCTTGGGTTCCGGGACGCAGACAAAGTGGAGCCTGGGCGATATCACCAAGTGTCAACATATTTGCTTCTTTGTATAATCATAATAATATTGTGTCTAACTGGAGTTGTCGAGCTCTGCCCCTTTAATTAGTGCATACTAAATCATTTAACTTTAGCCTACTACTACAAGCATTTTATTTACCAGCAACATAAAGTGAAGCAGGTGTCCTGCCACAGTCAGTAACAAATAAACAGTAGTGGTGGTAGATAGACACAGAGCTTCATCAAACATCTGATCCACTGAACAAAGAGCTCCAAAAATGTTGAACTTTAGACTGCCATCAGTTTTACTCCCTACACTTAACCATGTGTTTCCTACTGCCTGCACACTTTGCACCCTTTGTTATATACACATGTTGTGTTTCTAATAGAAATACATTTAATAAAGTCAAATACAAATAAGGCAACAAGAGAAGTTTACTTTTGTAAAGTAAATCTGAACAGCCGATATGGGCATCTACATCAACTATATGATTTGCCTGAGAAGCTAGAGAGGACAGAAAAAAAATAAAAATAAAATAAAATAAAATAAAATAAAATACTTTTTAAAAAAAATTTTTTATTTGTGGCGGACGTAATTCTTTCGTGGCGGGCCGCCACAAATAAATGAATGTGTGGGAAACACTGTGATTTGATGTGACTGTCGAAATGTAAATCAGAATCTAAAATAACCCCAAGATTTCTGGCTTTATTTGAGGTTTTCAGGGACAGTGATTGAAGGTGTTGGACGACTTTAAAACTTTCTTTTTTAGCAGCAAAAACAATGATCTCACTTTTATCTTCATTTAGTTGTAGGACATGTTGGCACATCCAGTGTTTGACTTGCTCAATGCACTGGCACACAAGATCTATGGGGCGATAGTAGAGATGTCCGATAATATCGGCCTGCCGATATTATCGGCCGATATATGCGTTCAAATGTAATATCGGAAATTATCGGTATCGTTTTTTTTATTATCGGTATCGTTTTTTTTATTTATTTTTTTATTAAATCAACATAAAAAACACAAGATACACTTACAATTAGTGCACCAACACAAAAAACCTCCCTCCCCCATTTACACTCATTCACACAAAAGGGTTGTTTCTTTCTGTTATTAATATTCTGCTTCCTACATTATATATCAATATATATCAATACAGTCTGCAAGGGATACAGTCCGTAAGCACACATGATTGTGCGTGCTGCTGCTCCACTAATAGTACTAACCTTTAACACTTCATTTTACTCATTTTCATTCATTACTAGTTTCTATGTAACTGTTTTTATATTGTTGTACTTTCTTTTTTATTCAAGAAAATGTTTTTAATTTATTTATCTTATTTTACTAATTTTTAAAAAAAGTACCTTATGTTCACCATACCTGGTTGTCCAAATTAGGCATAATAATGTGTTAATTCCACGACTGCAAATATCGGTTGATATCGGTATCGGTTGATATCAGTATCAGTAATTAAAGAGTTGGACAATATCGGAATATTGGCAAAAAGCCATTATCGGACATCCCTAAATTTTACTCATTTTCATTAATTACTAGTTTCTATGTAACTGTTTTTATATTGTTTTACTTTCGTTTTTATTCAAGAAAATGTTTTGAATTTATTTATCTTATTTTATTTTAATTTTTTAAAAAGGACCTTATCTTCACCATACCTGGTTGTCCAAATTAGGCATAACAATGTGTTAATTCCACGACTGTATATATCGGTATCCGTTGATATCGGTATCGGTAATTAAAGAGTTGGACAATATCGGAATATCGGATATCGGCAAAAAGCCATTATCGGACATCCCTAAATTTTACTCATTTTCATTCATTACTAGTTTCTATGTAACTGTTTTTATATTGTTTTACTTTCTTTTTTATTCAAGAAAATGTTTTGAATGTATTTATCTTATTTTATTTTATTTTAATTTTTAAAAAAGTACCTTATCTTCACCATACCTGGTTGTCCAAATTAGGCATAATAATGTGTTAATTCCACGACTGCACATATCGGTTGATATCGGTATCGGTTGATATCAGTATCGGTAATTAAAGAGTTGGACAATATCGGAATATCGGCAAAAAGCCATTATCGGACATCCCTAAATTTTACTCATTTTCATTAATTACTAGTTTCTATGTAACTGTTTTTATATTGTTTTACTTTCTTTTTTATTCAAGAAAATTTTTTGAATTTATTTATCTTATTTTATTTTATTTTAATTTTTTAAAAAGGACCTTATCTTCACCATACCTGGTTGTCCAAATTAGGCATAATAATGTGTTAATTCCACGACTGCATATATCGGTATCGGTTGATATCGGTATCGGTTGGTATCGGTATCTGTAATTAAGAGTTGGACAATATCGGAATATCGGATATCGGCAAAAAGCCATTATCGGACATCCCTAGGCGATAGTCATTTGGTGATAGCGCTACATAGATTTGGGTGTCATCGGCATAGCAATGATGGTCAATGTTATTATTTGGCATGATTGGTCCTAGTGGGAGCATATAGATGTGAAATAAAGTGGGCCCCAAGATTGAACCTTGGGGGACTCCACACGTTACGTTGGTTGCTTCTGATACAAAGTCACCAATGGAAACAAAATAGTTCCTATCTTGTAGATATGACTTGAACCAGCTTAAAACTGTGCCTGAGATCCCCACCCAGTTTTCCAAGCTGTCCAAAAGTATGGAGTGGTGGACAGTGTCAAATGCAGCACTGACGTCCAATAGCATTAATACTGAAGTCTGTGTTTAGACGCATGTCATTTAGAACTTGAAGAAGGGCCGTCTCTGTGCTATGAAGACCTGACTGGAAGTTGTTGTGGCAGCCAAGAAGTGATTTAGTTGTTGGAGGACAACTTTCTCAATGATTTTACTTATGAATGGTAGATTGTAAATTGGTCTGTAGTTGTTGATAACAGAGGCATCTAGGCTCCGCTTTTTTAGAAAGGCCTACTGAAATGAATTTTTTTTATTTAAACGGGAATAGCAGATTCCATCTATGTGTCATACTTGATCATTTCGCGATATTGCCATATTTTTGCTGAAAGGATTTAGTAGAGAAAATCTACGATAAAGTTTGCCTGTACGGGAAGTAGCGTGACGTCACAGGAGCTAGTATTCCTCACAATTCCCCGTTGTTTACAATGGAGCGAGAGAGATTCGGAGCGACAAAGTGATGATTACCCCATTAATTTGAGCGAGGATGAAAGATTCGTGGATGAGGAACGTTACAGTGAAGGACTAGAGAGGCAGTGCAGGGTGTATCTTTTTTCGCTCTGACCGTAACTTAGGTACAAGCTGGCTCATTGGATTCCACACTCTCCTTTTTCTATTGTGGATCACGGATTTGTATTTCAAACCACCTGGGATACTATATCCTCTTGAAAATGAGAGTCGAGCACGCCAAATGGACATTCAGTGACTTTTATCTCCACGACAATACATCGGTGACACACTTAGCTACGGAGCTAACGTGATAGCATCGTTCTCAAATGAAGATAGAAACAAAATAAATAAACCCCTGACAGGAAGGATAGACAGAAGATCAACAATAATATTAAACCAAAATTCTCAGCCTGGTAAGGCTTAACAATGCTGTTGCTAACGACGCTACGGCTAATTTAGCAACTTAGCAACCGGACCTCACAGAACTATGATAAAAACATTAGCGCTCCACCTACGCCAGCCAGCCCTCATCTTCCCATCAACACCCGTGCTCACCTGCGTTCCAGCGATCGATGGCGCGACGAAGGACTTCATCCGTGGGTTTGGCGGCAAGCATCGGCTAGGCGTAGTAAGTAGTCCTTGTTGTGTTGCTGTAAGTATTGTACTTAGCCGCTAAGACACCGATCCATCCCACCTACAACGTTCTTCTTTGCAGCCTCCATTGTTCATTAAACAAATTGCAAAAGATTCACCAACACAGATGTCCACAATACTGTGGAATTTTGTCGAAGAAAACAAGAGGTTTCTGTATCGGGTCCAAACACTTCCGTGGATTTTGTGACGTCACGCGCATAAATCATATCCAAAGGAGTTTTTCAAGCGGAAGTGTGGCGGGAATTTTAAAATGTGACTTTATAAGTTAACCCGGCCGTATTGGCATGTGTTGCAATGTTAAGATGTCATCATTGATATATAAACTATCAGACTGCGTGGTCGCTAGTAGTGGCTTTCAGTAGGACTTTAATGACTGCAGTTTTGAAAGCCTTCGGGAAATTGCCCGATTGAATAGAATTATGAACTATTTGCAAGACGTCTGTTGATAGGCAGTCAAAAACATTCTTCAAGAAGTTGGTAGGTCAAACATGAAGGCAGCAGCAGGTGGATGACTTTAGAGCTGTCACCGTTTCCACTAGAGTTGTAGAGTCTATGGCATTAAAGCTTGCCATCATTGCTGTGTTACTTTTGCCTAAACGGGGGGTGATCCAACTTTTTTGCTAGAGATATTGATGGCGCGTCTGATGCCTTCAATTTGATCAGTAGAAAAGAATGCAAACTCATTGCATTTGTGCGTGGAATGGAGTTGGGCTGGTATTTGTGGTGGGGGGTTGGTCAGTCTGTCAACGGTTGCCAATAGGGCCATTTCCTAATAAATAGAGGAGGCTTCATTTTTACAACGTAGTTTGGATTTGTAACTAGAGTACAGCCCAAAACACGTGTCTCCTCATGAGCTAAATTCAACTATGTCTCTGCATGATTCCTTGCTTCTGGTCTGATTAATAGATGTCATCAGTGTTTGAAGCTGACAATGTCGATAGTTGTTATTTTTTATACGAAAAATATGTTAAATGTAAATATTTTTATTTCTTTTAAAACTGTATCACAATATCAGTGTTTTATATGTCGATAGTTGTTATTTTTTATACGAAAAATATGTTCAATGTAAATATTTTTATTTCTTTTAAAACTGTATCACAATATCAGTGTTTTATATGTCGATAGTTGTTATTTTTTATATGAAAAATATGTTAAATGTAAATATTTTTATTTCTTTTAAAACTGTATCACAATATCAGTGTTTTATATGTCGATAGTTGTTATTTTTTATACGAAAAATATGTTCAATGTAAATATTTTTATTTCTTTTAAAACTGTATCACAATATCAGTGTTTTATATGTCGATAGTTGTTATTTTTTATACGAAAAATATGTTAAATGTAAATATTTTTATTTCTTTTAAAACTGTATCACAATATCAGTGTTTTATATGTCGATAGTTGTTATTTTTTATACGAAAAATATGTTCAATGTAAATATTTTTATTTCTTTTAAAACTGTATCACAATATCAGTGTTTTATATGTCGATAGTTGTTATTTTTTATATGAAAAATATGTTAAATGTAAATATTTTTATTTCTTTTAAAACTGTATCACAATATCAGTGTTTTATATGTCGATAGTTGTTATTTTTTATACGAAAAATATGTTCAATGTAAATATTTTTATTTCTTTTAAAACTGTATCACAATATCAGTGTTTTATATGTCGATAGTTATGGATATTTTTATAAGAAAAATATATTAAATGTAAATACTTTTATTTTTTAAAAACCGTTTCATGATATCAGTGTTTTATATCGATAGTTACTGATATTTCTGTAAGAAACATATGTCAAATGTGAATATTTTTATAATTATTTTTTTAAACTGTATCACGATATCAGTGTTTAATATCGATCCATGTCGATAGTTGTTTTTTATATGAAAAATATATTAAATGTAAATACTTTTATTTTTTAAAAACCGTAACATGATATCAGTGTTTTATATCGATAGTTACAGATATGTCTGTAAGAAAAATATGTCAAATGTAAATATTTTTATAATTATTTTTTTAAACTGTATCACGATATCAGTGTTTAATATCGATCCATGTCGATAGTTGTTGTTTTTTATATGAAAAATATATTAATTGTAAATATTTTTATTTCAAATGTAACCTTTTAAAACTGTATCACAATATCAGTGTTTTATATGTCGATAGTTATGGATATTTTTATAAGAAAAATATATTCAATGTAAATACTTTTATTTTTTAAAAACCGTATCATGTTATCAGTGTTTTATATCGATCCATGTCGATAGTTGTTGTTTTTATCTGAAAAATATATTAAATGTAAATACTTTTATTTTTTTAAAACCGTATCATGATATCAGTGTTTTATATCGATAGTTACTGATATTTCTGTAAGAAAAATATGTCAAATGTGAATATTTTTACAATTATTTTTTAAAACTGTATCACGATATCAGTGTTTTATATCGATCCATGTCGATAGTTGTTGTTTTTTATATGAAAAATATATTAAATGTAAATATTTTTATTTCAAATGTAACATTCTTTTAAAACTGTATCACAATGTAAGTGTTTTATAGCGATCCATGTCGATAGTTTTATTTCTTATACGAAAAATATATTAAATGTAAATATTTTTATTTCAAATGTAACCTTCTTTTAAAACTCTATCACGATATCAGTGTTTTATATCGATAGTTACTGATATTTCTGTAAGAAAAATATGTCTAATGTGAATATTTTTATAATTATTTTTGTAAACTGTATCACGATATCAGTGTTTAATATCGATCCATGTCGATAGTTGTTGTTTTTTATATGAAAAATATATTAAATGTAAATACTTTTATTTTTTAAAAACCGTATCACATCAGTGTTTTATATCGATAGTTACAGATATGTCTGTAAGAAAAATATGTCAAATGTGAATATTTTTATAATTATTTTTTAAAACTGTATCATGATATCAGTGTTTAATATCGATCCATGTCGATAGTTGTTTTTTATATGAAAAATATATTAAATGTAAATATTTTTATTTCAAATGTAACCTTCTTTTAAAACTGTATCACAATATCAGTGTTTTATATGTCGATAGTTATGGATATTTTTATAAGAAAAATATATTAAATGTAAATACTTTTATTTTTTAAAAACCGTATCATGATATCAGTGTTTTATATCGATAGTTACTGATATTTCTGTAAGAAAAATATGTCAAATGTGAATATTTTTATAATTATTTTTTAAACTGTATCACAATATCAGTGTTTAATATCGATCCATGTCGATAGTTGTTGTTTTTTATATGAAAAATATATTAAATGTAAATACTTTTATTTCAAATGTAACCTTCTTTTAAAACTGTATCACAATATCAGTGTTTTATATGTCGATAGTTATGGATATTTTTATAAGAAAAATATATTAAATGTAAATACTTTTATTTTTAAAAAAACGTATCATTATATCAGTGTTTTATATCGATAGTTACTGATATTTCTGTAAGAAAAATATGTCAAATGTGAATATTTTTATAATTATTTTTTTAAACTGTATCACGATATCAGTGTTTAATATCGATCCATGTCGATAGTTGTTGTTTTTTATATGAAAAATATATTAAATGTAAATACTTTTATTTTTTAAAAACCGTATCACGATATCAGTGTTCTATATAGATAGTTACAGATATGTCTAAGAAAAATATGTCAAATGTGAATATTTTAATAATTATTTTTTAAAACTGTATCACGATATCAGTGTTTAATATCGATCCATGTCGATAGTTGTTGTTTTTTATATGAAAAATATATTAAATGTAAATATTTTTATTTCAAATGTAACCTTCTTTTAAAACTGTATGACAATATCAGTGTTTTATATGTCGATAGTTATGGATATTTTTTTTAAGAAAAATATATTAAATGTAAATACTTTTATTTTTTTAAAACCGTATCATGATATCAGTGTTTTATATCGATAGTTACTGATATTTCTGTAAGAAAAATATGTCAAATGTGAATATTTTTTTAATTATTTTTTAAACTGTATCACGATATCAGTGTTTAATATCGATCCATGTCGGTAGTTGTTGTTTTTTATATGAAAAATATATTAAATGTAAATACTTTTATTTTTTTAAAACTGTATCATGATATCAGTGTTTTATATCGATAGTTACAGATATGTCTGTAAGAAAAATATGTCAAATGTGAATATTTTTATAATTATTTTTTTAAACTGTATCACGATATCAGTGTTTAATATCGATCAATGTCGATAGTTATTGTTTTTTATATGAAAAATATATTAAATGTAAATATTTTTATTTCAAATGTAACATTCTTTAAAAACTGTATCACAATGTAAGTGTTTTATAGCGATCCATGTCGATAGTTTTATTTCTTATACGAAAAATATATTAAATGTAAATATTTTTATTTCAAATGTAACCTTTTAAAACTGTATCACGATATCAGTGTTTTATATCGATCCATGTCGATAGTTATTGATATTTTTATAAGAAAAATATATTAAATGTAAATACTTTTTTATTTTTTTTTATTTTTAAAAACCGTATCATGATATCAGTGTTTTATATCGATAGTTATTGATATTTTTGTAAGAAAAATATATAAAATGTATATATTTTTATATATATATATTTTTAAACTGTATCACGATATCAGTGTTTTATATCGATCTAATATCGATATTAAATATTTTTATTTCAAATGTAACCTTTTTTAAGGCTGTATCACAAACAATATCAGTGTTTTATATCGATCCATGTCGATAGTTATTTTTTTAAACTGTATCACAATATCAGTGTTTTATAGCGATGCATGTCAATAGTTATTGATATTTTTATAAGAGAAAAATATTAAATGTAAATACTTTTATTTTTTTGAAACCGTATCATGATAGTGTTTTATATTGATAGTCATTGATATTTTTGTAAGAAAAATATATAAAATGTGAATATTTTTATACATTTTTTTTTTAAACTGTATCACGATATCAGTGTTTTATATCGATCCGGACTATAAGTGGCAGATATATATATGTTGTGAAATGAGTTATTTACACAGAAATATTTGATCAATGTTCATTTACATACTTTAATTGTTTTGTAACACGGCAGTAAAACGGATGATCAAATAAAACAGAAGTCATGGTCATGGACCCACCTGCTGCGCAAGCTAGCTCTCCAATCAGCAAAACAGACTCAATAACTCCACGGTGACGTTTTGGTGAGTTTACTGAGGACTTTGTGAAACTCGTAAACATGTTAGCATATTAGCTAATGCTAACGACACTAGCTCAATTACATTGCGGTAGCGCATTCAAATGTGCATGAAAACACTCCTACAGACGTCACACGTGGGACAGTTTAGTAAGTAAGAATTGTTTTAGTTATATTGTAAAACTGACAAACGTTGCTTGGAGTGAGGAATGAAGAATCTATACGAGTAGTAACGCTATGGACGGCTAGTTGAAAGCTTTAAAAAGAAGGGCACTACAGCCCCTGCTGTGAGTAAAACTGTCCACAACACACCTTTTCAGTGTATTTGCTTTTTTTTTTTTTAAACAATTAATTAACATTAATCAGCCGCACTGTTTATAAGCCGCAGGGTTCATAGCGTGGGGGGGAAAAAAGCAAGGGCTTATTATGGATGTTAATTTGTGTCTTTATTAAGAAAGCTTTTTTGACACTGAATTTATGTAACTCAAGTTTTTGCGCTTGAATTTTGTGAACTTAATTATTTTACATCAAATTATGCAGAAAATGTCATTGAAAAAATTCAGTGCAAAAAAATTCAATGCAGAAAATTAAATGTAAAAAACTTCACAGTAAAATATTCAGTGTAAAAAAATTGGTGTATAAAATATTCAGTGTAAGAAAATTCAGCATAAAAAAATTCAGTATATAAAAAAATCTGTGTAAGAAAATTCAGTATAAAAAAGTTCATTGTATAAAAATTTCAATGCATAAAATTAAATGTAAAAATTTCGGTGCATAAAATTCGGTATAAAAAAGTTCAGTGTATAAAAATTCAGTGCAAAAAATTTGATGCATAAAAATTAAATGTAAAAAAATTCATTGTATAAATATTCGGTGTAAAATAATTCAGTGTAAAAAAATTTGGTGTATAAAATATTCAGTGTAAGAAAATTCAGTATGAAAAAACTTCTGTATAAGAAAATGCAGTATAAAAAAAAGTTCAGTGTATAAATGTTCAGTGTAAAATAATTCAGTGTAAAATAATTTGGTGTATAAAATATTCAGTGTAAGAAAATTCAGTGCAAAAAATTTGATGCATAAAAATGTAATGTAAAAAAAATTAATTGTATAAGTATTCAGTGTAAAATAATTCAGTGTTAAAAAATTTGATGTATAGAAAATTCAGTGTAAGAAAATGCAGTGTATAAAAATTCAGTGCAAAAAATGTAATGCATAAAAATGTAATGTAAAAAAAATTAATTGTATAAATATTCAGTGTAAAATAATTCAATGTAAAAAAATTTGATGTATAAAATATTCAGTGTAAGAAAATGCAGTGTATAAAAATTCAGTGCAAAAAATGTAATGCATAACAATTTAATGTAAAAAAATTCATTGTATAAATATTCAGGGTAAAAAAATTAGGCAAATAAAATATTCAGTGCAAGAAAATTCAGTATAAAAAAATTCAGTATATAAAAAATTTGGTGTCGAAAAATTTGCTGCTTCAAAAAGCAAGACACCGTCCATCCTATCCATTTTCTACCGCTTGTCCGTTTCGGAGGTGTGGCGGACCAATCATTTTTATAGTTTGAAAACATTGACATGTTAATGATGTTGTCTTATGCCAAGGTAGCCCAGTTAATTACCTTTTTATGCTGTTTGGCAAGACCGCATGTCACGTGACCTCAAACTTGACACCTCATTGGCTGCTTCTGAGACAGGATCCATTGCTTCAGTCTTAATTTACCAGAAGTGAGTCTTGACTTTTGAAGCAGCACATTTTTTGACACTTGAATTTTTATACATTGCATCTTAAAACACCGTATTTATTTTCAATTAAATTGTCAGCATAATTTGATGTACAAAAATTCAAATTCAGTTACAATTCAGTGTCAAAAAAAACAACATGCTTATTATATTACAGAGTTTACGGTATTGCAAATGTTTTTTCTTCGTGGACTTGCTTTGTCAAGGAAAAGTCAAACGTTTGTTTTTGCTCAGGCTCAAGGGCCAAAGACGGAGGAGGCCTACAAGAGATCTTAGAACGGACCACATGGAACTTAACGCACCCTACGTTCCGTCCGGGAACCTACGTTCCAAGAAAGTGTGCAGGCTGTAGAACCTTTACTATTGAGTACTCTGGAATGCTCCACCAGCACATTAAAACTCATCTACATACTCTAGCTTTCAAATAAGACTGTTTTAGACCAGTTGACCTGCCGCTTCTCCCCTGCAAGGAGAGGTTACCGGAAGGCCGCCGACAATCCCTACCAGATACTAGTCTGGAGGAGATGCTAGCTGTTGTAAGTCATGACCCAGTGTGGACCCCTCCTCCATGACCTGGATGGAGACCTCCTACCACCCTCTGCTCGTCCCCCGAGGATGAATATTTTGCAACAACTGTGGTTTGTGCAGCCCTTCTAGGCACCAAGGACTATTAAAAAAATCTTTGACTGAGGGATTGAGTCTTACCTTCATATTGTCGACCACTTCTGAAACTGAGGAGACTTGGTGATGTCTGGAAAACAAAACAAGAGCAGTCTAAACATCTTTTGTTTACATGCACGAGCGGCCATGACACTTATCCTTGTTTTTAGTTAGTATCAACACAACACACGCCATTATACAGCATTATTCACATGTGAATAATATAAATACAGTCTATTATACAGCATTATTCACTTGTGGATAATATAAATGCAGTCTATTATACAGCATTATTCACATGTAAATAATATAAATGCAGTCTATTATACAGCATTATTCACATGTGAATAACATAAATACAGTCTATTATACAGCATTATTCACATGTGAATAACATAAATGCAGTCTATTATACAGCATTATTCACATGTGAATAACATAAATACAGTCTATTATACAGCATTATTCACATGTGAATAACATAAATTCAGTCTATTATACAGCATTATTCACATGTGAATAACATAAATACAGTCTATTATACAGCATTATTCATGTGTAAATAACATAAATACAGGCTATTATACAGCATTATTCACATGTGAATAATATAAATATAGTCTATTATACGGCATTATTCACATGTGAATAATATAAATACAGTCTTTTATACAGCATTATTCACATGTGAATAATATAAATGCAGTCTATTATACAGCATTACTCACATGTGAATAACATAAATACAGTCTATTATACAGCATTATTCACATGTGAATAATATAAATACAGTCTATTATACAGCATTATTCACATGTGAATAATATAAATACAGTCTATTATACAGCATTATTCACAAGTGAAAAATAAGGGCATTGTAGAACTATGAATACGTCCATTCATTTGAATGGGAATTCTCTGGAAATTTCGTGAAAAAGGTGAATCTTTGAAAATATTGATACTAGCACAATTGTCCTCCCTGATATAAATGGGTTGGTGTTGGAATTTTTAGAATCGGTTCAAACTTTTGACGCAGTAGCAGTTTGAATTGAGAATGGGTATTTTGGAATTCCTGGAATTTCTGAAAAACAAAACGGGAATTTGTACGGAAAAAAAAACAGGAGCATTTGTTGTCCCGACTAAGAATAATGTTTTGAAGGTGGAACGGTCAAAAACAGTTTAAAAATGTGGACCGAAAACTTTCCAGGAAGAGGTGAAAATAGGGCTTTGGAAATGTTTTGAAATTCCTGGAATGTTTTTGAACTTGTACTTTGATCATTCAAGTTGAGTGGAGTGTGTATTGTAGCGTCCCGGAAGAGTTAGTGCTGCAAGGGGTTCTGGGTATTTGTTCTGTTGTGTTACGGTGCGGATGTTCTCCCGAAATGTGTTTGTCATTCTTGTTTGGTGTGGGTTCAGTGTGGCGCATATTTGTAACAGTGTTAAACTTGTTTATACGGCCACCCTCAGTGTGACCTGTATGGCTGTTGACCAAATGTGCATTGCATTCACTTGTGTGTGTGAAAAGCCGTAGATATTATGTGACTGGGCCGGCACGCAGAGGCAGTGTCTTTAAGGTGTATTGGCGCTCTGTACTTCTCCCTACATCCGTTTTAAAAAGTCATACATTGTACTTTTTGTGAATAATATAAATACAGTCTATTATACAGCATTATTCACATGTGAATAATATAAATACAGTCTATTATACAGCATTATTCACATGTGAATAATATAAATACAGTCTATTATACAGCATTATTCACAAGTGAATAATATAAATGCAGTCTATTATACAGCATTATTCACATGTGAATAATATAAATACACTCTATATTATACAGCATTATTCACATGTGAATAACATAAATACAGTCTATTATACAGCATTATTCACAGGTGAATAATATAAATGCAGTCTATTATACAGCATTATTCACATGTGAATAATATAAATACAGTCTATTATACAGCATTATTCACATGTGAATAATATAAATACACTCTATATTATACAGCATTATTCACATGTGAATAACATAAATACAGTCTATTATACAGCATTATTCACAAGTGAATAATATAAATGCAGTCTATTATACAGCATTATTCACATGTGAATAATATAAATACAGTCTATTATACAGCATTATTCACATGTGAATAATATAAATACAGTCTATTATACAGCATTATTCACAAGTTAAATAATATAAATGCAGTCTATTATACAGCATTATTCACATGTGAATAATATAAATACACTCTATATTATACAGCATTATTCACATGTGAATAACATAAATACAGTCTATTATACAGCATTATTCACATGTGAATAATATAAATACAGTCTATTATACAGCATTATTCACACGTGAATAATATAAATACAGTCTATTATACAGCATTATTCACATGTGAATAATATAAATACAGTCTATTATACAGCATTATTCACATGTGAATAATATAAATACAGTCTATTATACAGCATTATTCACGTGTGAATAACAAATACAGTCTATTATACAGCATTATTCACATGTGAATAATATAAATGCAGTCTATTATACAGCATTACTCACATGTGAATAACATAAATACAGTCTATTATACAGCATTATTCACATGTGAATAATATAAATACAGTCTATTATACAGCATTATTCACATGTGAATAATATAAATACAGTCTATTATACAGCATTATTCACAAGTGAATAATATAAATGCAGTCTATTATACAGCATTATTCACATGTGAATAATATAAATACAGTCTATTATACAGCATTATTCACATGTGAATAACATAAATACAGTCTATTATACAGCATTATTCACATGTGAATAATATAAATACAGTCTATTATACAGCATTATTCACATGTGAATAATATAAATACAGTCTATTATACAGCATTATTCACATGTGAATAATATAAATACAGTCTATTATACAGCATTATTCACATGTGAATAATATAAATACAGTCTATTATACAGCATTATTCACATGTGAATAATATAAATACAGTCTATTATACAGCATTATTCACAAGTTAAATAATATAAATACAGTCTATTATACAGCATTATTTACACGTGAATAATATAAATACAGTCTATTATACAGCATTATTCACATGTGAATAACATAAATACAGTCTATTATACAGCATTATTCACATGTGAATAACATAAATACAGTCTATTATACAGCATTATTCACATGTGAATAACATAAATACAGTCTATTATACAGCATTATTCACATGTGAATAATATAAATACAGTCTATTATACAGCATTATTCACATGTGAATAATATAAATACAGTCTATTATACAGCATTATTCACACGTGAATAACATAAATACAGTCACTGCCGTTGTGTCCTTGGGCAAGACACTTTACCCACCTGCTCCCAGTGCCACCCACACTGCTTTAAATGTCACTTAGATATGCCTACATGTGTTTCTGTACAGTATTTCTCCAGCAATGGTCACGTGGTGACATCATTGATGGTGTTTTGAGAGGCCTAGGTGGGAAACGCACGGCCCACTGCAGGGTTTTTGTGTACCTGTGAGACCTGGACTCCCTGCAGACCACACAGATGCGGCTCTTGTCGGTCTGGCAGTAGAGTTTGAGTTCCTTGCCGTGTTGCTCGCACTTGCCGTCCGCCTTCTGCGGCTTGGGGGGAGACTGGCCCGCGTCCAGACACTCCACCAGGTTCTGCACCAGGTAGTTCTTGGTGAAGGTCCTCTTGTTGAACACCTGGGTGTGGGGGAGGGAGTACAAAAGGTCATTTTGGCCATTATCATTTGAAATGCCAAAAGATGAGTAACACAGCCGTTACTAGATCTAAAACAATTTCATTTTAACTTTATGTTTCAAACAATAGCAACAACAACAACAAAAATATAGAAATAATAAGAAAGGAAACAGCCGAACCGGAAGTTGCAGATAACAAGTGAAACATTGACACTATCACACAACACAACTTCGGCTTAATAAACAATTAGATTTCAGCTCAATTCAATGAAGTTGAGCTCACGATGCAGCAAGTTGAACGATGCGGACACGTTTGTTACTGGCCACTTCCTAATAAGCCTTGGAGACTTTGCGTGTGCAAGTAACATGCAACTATAATCATTTCATACGTGTTTATATTGACACATGTGCTGTTTTACACTGCAGTCTTGTGACAATGACGCGTGCTTAGCTGTTGTGTAGCTGCAAGCTACATGTGCTGTTTTACACTGCAGTGTTGTGTGCTTAGCTGTTGTGTAGCTGCGAGCTCTACTAGTAGTCATGGTCACCTTTTGTCAATGACTTTGGCAAAGCAGAAGACATTGTGCGCTTCTAGGCGTTAACTGGCTGTCCGGCTTTGCGCAAGTAAACACAACCGCTCGTATCGCACATGATATCGCACACAAGTGAATGCGACTGCTCGTATCGCACACAAGTGAACACGACTGCTTGTATCACACACAAGTGAACACGACTTTTCGTATCGCACATGATACCGCACACGAGTGAACACGACTGCTCGTATCGCACACAAGTGAACACGACTGCTCGTATCGCACACAAGTGAACACGACTGCTTGTATCGCACACAAGTGAACACGGCTGCTCGTATCGCACACAAGTGAACACGACTGCTCGTATCGCACACAAGTGAGCACGACTGCTCGTATCGCACACAAGTCAACACGGCTGCTCGTGTCGCACATGCTATCGCACACAAGTGAACACGACCGCTCGTGTCGCACGCAAGTGAAGACGACTGCTCGTATCGCACACAAGTGAACACGACTGCTCATATCGCACAAGTGAACACAACTGCTCGTGTCGCACATGCTATCGCACACAAGTGAACACGACTGCTCATATCGCACACAAGTGAACACGACTGCTCATATCGCACACAAGTGAACACGACTGCTCGTATCGCACACAAGTGAACACGACTGCTCGTATCGCACACAAGTGAACACGACTGCTCGTGTCGCACGCAAGTGAACACGAAAGCTCGTATCGCACACAAGTGAACAGGACTGCTCGTGTCGCACAAAAGTGAACACGACTGCTCGTATCGCACAAAAGTGAGCACGACTGCTCGTATCGCACACAAGCGAGCACGACTGCTCGTATCGCACACAAGCGAACACGACTGCTTGTATCGCACATGCTATCGCACACAAGTGAACATGATTGCTCGTATCACACACAAGCGAACACGACTGCTCGTATCGCACACAAGTGAACGCGACTGCTCGTATCGCACAAAAGTGAGCACCACTGCTCGTATCGCACACAAGTGAACACGACTGCTCATATCGCACACAAGTGAACACGACTACTCGTATAGCACACAAGTGAACAGGGCTGCTCGCATCGCACACAAGTGAACACGACTGCTCGTATCGCACACTAGTGAACATGACTGCTCGTGTCGCACGCAAGTGAACACGAAAGCTCGTATCGCACACAAGTGAACAGGACTGCTCGTGTCGCACGCAAGTGAGCACGACTGCTCGTATCGCACACAAGTGAGCACGACTGCTCGTATCGCACACAAGTGAACACGACTGCTTGTATCGCACATGCTATCGCACACAAGTGAACACGATTGCTCGTATCGCACACAAACACGACTGCTCGTATCGCACACAAGTGAACACGACTGCTCGTATCGCACACAAGTGAACACGACTGCTTGTATTGCACATGCTATCGCACACAAGTGAACACGATTGCTCGTATCGCACACAAGTGAACACGACTGCTCATATCGCACACAAGTGAACATGACTGCTCGTGTCGCACGCAAGTGAACACGAAAGCTCATATCGCACACAAGTGAACATGACTGCTCGTGTCACACGCAAGTGAACACGACTGCTCGTATCGCACACAAGTGAGCACGACTGCTCGTATCGCACACAAGTGAACACGACTGCTTGTATCGCACATGCTATCGCACACAAGTGAACATGATTGCTCGTATCGCACACAAACGAACAAGACTGCTCGTATCGCACACAAGTGAACACGACTGCTTGTATCGCACATGCTATCGCACACAAGTGAACATGATTGCTCGTATCGCACACAAACGAACAAGACTGCTCGTATCGCACACAAGTGAACACGACTGCTTGTATCGCACACAAGCGAACACGACTGCTCGTATCGCACACAAGTGAACACGACTGCTTGTATCGCACACAAGTGAACACGACTGCTTGTATCGCACATACTATCGCACACAAGTGAACACGATTGCTCGTACCGCACACAAGCGAACACGACTGCTCGTATCGCACACAAGTGAACGCGACTGCTCGTATCGCACGTGATATCGCGGGGAGGGGGGGGGGGGTTCAAAGGGCGGGAGTTAGAACGTGACGTCACGACCAACACGTTAAAGCTATAGAGATGCTAACGTTAGCGACCAGCTAGCTCGTCCAACAAATTACGGCGCCAAACAACATGGCGGGTGTTACCACCAGGACAATTGGGCGACATTACCGGTGTTACCACCAGGACAATTGGGCGACATTACCGCTGTTACCACTAGGACAATTGGGCGACATTACCGTCCTACACTGCGGGCACTGGTAGCCATAGTCGCCGCCATTTTCGTCCCAGTGCATGGAGATGCAAAAGTGGCAGAAATTGTGGCCGCACTTGAGGATGACGGCGTCTTTGAAGTAGTCCAAGCAAATGACGCAGGTGAGCTCCTGCCTCAGGACGTCCCCGGACGCTGCGGCCATGTTGTGTTTAACAAGGCGACACGACAACCGCGGCGAGGCTTCTTCGTGCTGGCGAGCTGGGATGAAAACACCGGAAACGACCTGGTTGTGATAACACGTCATCAGGCCCTTGGCAGCCAATCACGTTCCGCCCTTCTTTCCTGGGTGGGCGTGACCAAAGAGGCACCGTTGTTGTAGGTTACAACTCTGTCCGCTAGATGGCGACACTTTGCAGCAAAGTCCAGAACGAGGAAATGAGCAAATGTCTTTTTTTTTTTTCATGAAAGAGATATATCTTAGGTCATTTTGGGCCATTATTATTTGAAATGCCAAACGATGAATAAAACAGCGTCGAAAAGCAGTTACTAGATCTAAAACAATGTTATGTTTCAAACAATAACAAAAAAAATCGTCAACAGAAACGAAACACCGGAACCGGAAGTTGCTACTAAAAGCCAATACATGACTGGGAAAAAAAACTATGTGGTTGTATTGTTGATCGTGGATCATAATAATTGAATATACAAACGCAGACTACAACACCACACTTGTTTTCTCCTACAAGCCAGTCAGCGGTCTTTAAAAATAACAACTTCCGCTTCCGGTATCGCTTTTATTTCAAAATAAAATTATATTAAACAATCAGCTTTTTGTTGTTATTCAATTACCATCCATGACCAAACTTTACTATTATGTCCTAAGTTTAAATGGCAATAGCACAACAATTTGATCTTTAAAACAATTTCTCCCAAATTATTTATGTTTATTACAACCTAAAAAAAACTGCTTTCTCACATACAAATTCTATATTTCTTCTATACTGTGTCGGCAAATTAATTAATAATTAAAATCCATTTCATCAAATACATGTACAAATAAAAAAAATCATAAGTACACACAATGTGATATCAAGTTTGAGTGCGACTGTCTTTAGCATTGGTGTTTATGTGATGAACATACAATTGCATTGCATAGTTTGGTTGTGTTGTCATCAGCAGGTAAACAATATGAATATTATGTGCGTCGTTGGAATGTTCTAGTGACAAACATACAGCGTGTGAAACATTGACACTATCACACAACACAATAAAAACACAAAGTAGTATGTCTTGTAAAAAAAAAAAAAAAAAACTACACAAAAAACGTCAACTTCGGCGTAATAAACGATTACATTTCACATACGTAGCAGCTCAATTCATGAAGTTGAGCTCGCGATGCAGCAAGTTGAAGGATGCGGACACGTTTGTTACTGGACACTTCCTAATAAGCCTTGGAGACTTTGCGTGTGCAAGTAACATGCAACTATAATCATTTGATACGTGTTTATATTGACGCATGTGCTGTTTTACACTGCAGTGTTGTGACAATGTTGTGTGCTTAGCTGTTGTGTAGCTGCAAGCTCTACTAGTAGCCTATAGCCTAGCATGGTCACCTTTTGTCAATGACTTTGGCAAAGTAGAAGAAATTGTGTGCTTTTAGGCGTCAACAGGCTGTCCAGCTTTGCGCAAGTGAACACGGCCGCTCGTATCGCACACGACATCGCACACAAGTGAATATGACTGCTTGCATCGCACATGATATCGCAGACTGCTCGTATCGCACATGATATCGCACACAAGCGAACACGACTGCTCGTATAGCGCATGACATCGTCTATGGTGCTGGGGACGAGCACGATCGGATAGGGGCGGGGCATGTGCTGACGGCGAGACACAGCTGGCAGGTGATTAGATTTCACGGGTGGTACGTGTTAATCTAATCATCTGTTGTCTTTAACAGTGAGCGGCCGAGAGCAGGAGGGGGATAGGATAAGCACGTGGCTGAAAAGTCACGTCCTGCTGGAGAGAAATCTGTGAGAAGTTCTATGGACATTAAAACATTGTTAGAAACTGCAAGCTGGACTGCTGTGCCGTGTATAATAGTGGAACGGATAGGAAGCAACTTCCACATATATATATATATATATATATATATATATATATATATATATATATACACACACACAGTATATATATATATATATATATATATATATATATATATATATATATATATATATATATATATATATATATATATATATATATATATATATATATATACACAGTATATATATACAGTATATATATATATATATATATATATATATATATATATATATATATATATATATATATATATACACACACTGTATATATATATATATATATATATATATATATATATATATATATATATATATATATATATATATATATATACAGTATATATATATATATATATATATATATATATATATTTTTTTTTAAATATGTCCTTTCTAGCCCATCCATCAATCCATTAAAAAAAAAAAATAGAAAGGACATGTTTAAAAAAAAAAGAAAAAAAGAAGAAAAAAAAGAAAATTCAATTACTTTTTTTTTTTAAATTCGTCCTTTCTATTTTATTTTATTTTTTATTTTTAATGGATTGATAAATGGGCGAGAAAGGACTGATTCATTTTTTTTATTTTATTTAATTTAATTTTTATTTAAATGTTTTATAAATTTGTCCTTTTTAGCCTATCCATCAATACATTAAAACATTTTTTAAAAAACAGAAAGGACAGATTTATAAAAAAAATAAAATGTAATAAAATGTTCTTGTTTTTATTTTTTCACTTTTATAATATGTCTTTTCTAGCCCATCCAGCAATACATACAATTGAGAAAAAAAAAATAAAAAAAAAATACTTTTTTTTTTTTTTTTAACCTGGCCCTTCTATTTTATTTTATTTTTTTATGGATTGATGGATGGGCTAGAAAGGGCGGATTAAAAATGTTTTTACATTTTTTAAATGTAATTACTTTTTTTTTTTTTGTAGATATGTCCTTTCTAGCCGATCCTTCAACCCATTAAAAAAAATGAAAATAAATAAAATAAAATAGAAAGGACAGATAAAAAAATAAAATACATGTTAATTTAATTTTTTAATTGACATTTTTTTAATATGTCCTTTGTAGCCACCAATCCAATTAATTCATCAATCCATTAAAAAAAATAAAAATAACATTTAATTTTTTTACTCGGGACTACAAGCCGGATATTTTGGGCGCTGGCGGGCCGTAGTTTGGGGACCCCTGATTTAGACTCATCAAAATATGACAAACAGTACAAATAAAGTCCAAATGAAATGTAAAGATATTTTCTGAATTGGTGTACCTAATGAAGTGTCCAGTGCGAGTCCTTACGGCACTTCTGAGTACACAAGTGAGGGATATTTGTTCTAAATCTCATCCTAGAGGAGAGAAAAGAAGTCAACAAAAAAAAAAGGTGAGGTGAAATCCCGTGACGAGGTCCCGGAGGGGACGTGATGGCGTCTTCAGGCACCGGAAGTCACAAGTGGGACGCGACCAGTCGCCATTGCAGTGGCGGTGAAAGAGAGGTCCAAAAAAGTGGTATAAAATGTGTTTCTGCCGGCTTAGACCTCGGAGCTGTCGCGGCAGTCGTGCATGCGGACCACCAGCATGGGCTCGGCGCTGACGGAGCCTTTGACCGCCTCCCGCCACCCGTCCTTCTGCCTGGAGCGGAGCGCCAGCGTCAGCGCCGCGCCCACCAGCGCCGCCAGCAACACGCCCACCAGCGCGCCGGCCACCGTCACTGCGCCCTCGTCGCCCTCGTCGCCGCCCGGCTCCGCCCCGCGCGCCGGCGCCTCGTCTCCGCCTCCTTTCCGTCGCTCGCTGCGGTCCAGCGCCACGTGCATGATGTTGGTGCCGCGGTTGTTGTCGCCGCCGATGTCCGTGGCGACCTCCGGGACCTGCTCGCCGACCGACCTCCTGGGCCGATCGCCGCCGCCGCCGCCCGCGGACGTGAAGGACTGGCGTTCCAGGCTGCGCTTCCCGATCCCTCGGTTGGCGTTTTCCTTGGAGCGGACGGTGTAGATGGTGTGGATGTACCACTCACGACCCGACGCCACCTGGAGAAAACACCAGGAATGACTTTCAGGTTCAAATGAAGAAAAAATGAAGTTTGATCTGATTTATGACACTTAAAAGACTTATAAAGCGTGCGAGTAAGTAGATATAATCAAATAGTATCAATCTCACAGAGATTCCTGAGACATTTTGAGAGATAATGACGTAGAGGAGGAGCCACAGATCCCTTCCCCTTTAACAACAATGCTAATCAAGCAGACTTTGTGATTACTTTGGGACAATTATGATCCAGAACCTTATATTTTTGAGCCCGAACACAAAGAGGATGAGCAATAAGTTTTAGAAGCCGAGCGCTAAAAGGATGTAGCTTTATTGTTACACTGTAGCATTAGCAGCATTGCTAGTTGCTAAACATACAAACTAACCATAATAAAACAAAACACTTATTGTGATATTTTCACTCTCGCTGGGATAGATATGATCAAAATAGTATCAATCTTACGAAGATCCCGAGACATTTTGAGAGATAATGACGTAGAGGAGGAGCCACAGATCCCTTCCCCATCAACAACAATGCTAATCAAGCAGACTTTGTGATTACTTTGGGACAATTATGATCCAGAACCTTATATTTTTGAGCCCGAACACAAAGAGGATGAGCAATAAGTTTTAGAAGGCGAGCGCTGAAAGGATGTAGCGTTATTGTGACACTGTAGCATTAGCAGCATTGCTAGTTGCTAAACATACAAACTAACCATAATAAAACAAAACACTTATTGTGATATTTTCACTCTCGCTAGGATAGACATGATCAAAATAGTATCAATCTTACGGAGATCCCGAGACATTTTGAGAGATAATGACGTAGAGGAGGAGCCACAGATCCCTTCCCCATCAACAACAATGCTAATCAAGCAGACTTTGTGATTACTTTGGGAAAATTATGATCCAGAACCTTATATTTTTGAGCCCGAACACAAAGAGGATGAGCAATACGTTTTAGAAGCCGAGCGCTAAAAGGATGTAGCGTTATTGTGACACTGTAGCATTAGCAGCATTGCTAGGTGCTAAACATACAAACTAACCATAATAAAACAAAACACTTACTGTGATATTTTCACTCTCGCTGGGATAGACATGATCAAAATAGTATCAATCTCACGGAGATCCCGAGACATTTTGAGAGATAATGACGTAGAGGAGGAGCCACAGATCCCTTCCCCATCAACAACAATGCTAATCAAGCAGACTTTGTGATTACTTTGGGACAATTATGATCCAGAATCTTATATTTTTGAGCCCGAACACAAAGAGGATGAGAAATAAGTTTTAGCAGCTTAATTGAATTCACTATAGCATTAGCAGCATTCATATATCAATATTTTTTTTAAACTTTCATCACTTAAATAATTACAGATCAACTTCAGATCTATCCCTTGACATAAAGTTTAAGGTTTTAAAATGTTTTATGCCCTTTTTATGAAAAAAACAACGTTTTTATGGCAAAAAAAACTAATCTGCAATATTTTCCCCAAAAACTATTTCAGAGTGGAATATTTGATGTGAAGTAATTGGAGTTTTAAATGTGTCAATAATTCATAATTGATTTTGATTCATTATTATTTTTTGAGCAATGCCGAAAAGTCTCGAAGACCCAAAAGGAGCTCACTCATAAAAGTGTTAAAAATAAGTCATATATTAATATATATTATTTTTACTTTCAATGCTAAAATCTCTAGATCAACTTTAGATTTATCTGTCGATTGTATATTTACATTTTTAAAATATTTTTTTAAAGTTTTACTACATTTAATTCCCTTTTTGTCAAAAACAAGCTTTTTTTTATTTAAATGGAAAACACAAAATATGCAATATTTTCCCCATAAAAGTGGAGTATTTGATGTGAAGTAATTGGAGCATTAAATATGTCAATAATTCATAACAACATTGATTTTTCATTTATTATTATTTCCTGAGCAATTACAGTTAAAAAAAAACAAACTCACACTAAAGGTCTCTGGGACCCAAACGGAGCCCACTCATAAAAGTGTTAAAAATAGGTCATATATTAATATACATACATTTTTCTTTCAACGCTTTAATCTCTAGATACATTTTAGATTTATCTGTTGATTAAAAGATGTTAATGTTTTGTAATGTTTTGCCCTTTTTGTAAAAAAAAAAAAAAAAATTATTTAAATGGAAAACACAAAATATGCAATATTTTCCCCATAAAAGTGGAATATTTTATATAAAGTAATGGAGTCTTGAATATGTCAATAATTCATAACATTGACAATTGAAAAAATAATAATTGGGGGACCCGAATGGACCCCACTCATAAAAGTGTTAAAAATATATATATTAATTTTCCTTTCAATGCTTAAATCTCTAGATCAGCTTCAGATCTATCTGTTGATTATAATATTTTATTGTTTTTATTAAATGTTTTGTTATGTTTTGCCCTTTTTGTAAAAAAAACCCAGTTTTATTTAAATAGAAAACACAAAATATGCAATATTTTCCCCATAAAAATAGAATATTTGATATGAAATAATTGGAGCCTTAAACAGATCAATAATTCATAATAACATTGATTTTGATTCATTACTATTTTTTCAGCGATGACAATTAAAAAAAAAAAAAAATCACACTAAAGGTCTCGAGGACCCAAACGGACCCCACTCATAAAAGTGTTAAAAATATATTTTATGTTTTTAAAAAAAAATGTTTTCTTATGTTTTACTCTTTAAAAAAAAACTAAAAAAACGGTTTTATTTAAATGGAAAACACAAAATATGCAATATTTTCCCCATAAAAGTGGAATACTCAATATGAAGTAATTGTAGCCTTGAATATGTAAATAATTCATAACAACATTGATTTTGTTTTGTTTCATTATTATTTTTTCATTGATGACAATTAAAAAAATAAAAAAATCACACTAAAGGTCATGGGGACCCAAACGGAGCCCACTCATAAAAGTGTTAAAAATATATATACATTTTCCTTTCAATGCTTAGATCTCAAGGTCAACTTCAGTATATCTGTTGATTATAAGATAGTTTTTTTTAATGTTTTCTTATGTTTTGCCCTTTTTGTAAAAAAAAACAAAAAACTGTTTTATTTAAATGGAAAACACAAAATATGCAATATTTTCCCCATAGAAGTGGAATATTTGATGTGAAGTAATTGGAGCCTTAAAAAGATCAATAATTCTGAACAACATTAATTTTAATTTATTATTAATTTTTCAGCGATAACAATAAAATTAAAATAAATAAATCACACTAAAGGTCTCAGGGACCCAAACGGACCCCACTCATAAAAGTGTTAAAAATATATATAAATTTTCCTTTCAATGCTTAAATCTCAAGATCAACTTTAGATCAATCTGTTGATTATAAGATTTTATTGTGTTTTTTTAATGTTTTCTGATGTTTTGCCCTTTTAAAAAAAACTAAAATGTTTTATTTAAATGGAAAACACAAAATATGCAATATTTTCCCCATAAACGTGGAATATTCGATATTAAGTAATTGGAGCCTTGAATATGTCAATAATTCATGACAACATTGATTTTGATTCATTATTATTTTTTCAGCAATGACATTTTTTCAGCAATGACAATTAAAAAAAAAAACACTCATAAAAGTGTTACAAAATATATATACATTTTCCTTTCAAGACTTAAATCTCTAGATCAACTTAAAAACTGTTGATTATAATTTTTATTTTTTGTAATGTTTTTCTTATGTTTTGCCCTTTTTGTAAAAAAAAACCTGTTTTATTGAAATGGAAAACACAAAATATGCAATATTTTCCCCATAAAAGTTGAATATTTGACATAAAGTAATTGTAGCCTTAAATATGTCTATCATTCATAACAACATTGATTTTGATTCATTATTATTTTTTCAGCGATGACAATTACAAAAAAAAAAAACTCACACTAAAGGTCTCGGGGACCCAAACGGACCCCACTCATAAAAGTGTTAAAAATAGATTTTATGTTTATTTTTATGTTTCCTTATGTTTTGCCCTTTTAAAAAAAACTAAAAAAACGGTTTTATTTAAATGGAAAAAACACAAAAATATGCAATATTTTCCCCATAAAAATTGAATATTTGATATTAAATAATTGTAGCCTTAAATATGTCAATAATTCATAACAACATTGATTTTGATTCATTATTATTTTTTCAGCAATGACAATTTAAAAAAAACACTCATAAAAGTGTTACAAAATATATATATATTTTCCTTTCAAGGCTTAAATCTCTAGATCAACTTAAAAACTGTTGATTATAAGTTTGTTTGTTTTTTCCAATGTTTTTCTTATGTTTTTCCCTTTTTGTAAAAAACAACAACTGTTTTATTTAAATGCAAAACACAAAATATGCAATATTTTCCCCATAAAAGTAGAATATTTGATATAAAGTAATTGTAGCCTTAAATATGTCAATAACTCATAAAAACATTGATTTTGATTCATTATTTTATTTTCAGCGATGACAATTTAAAAAAAATAAATAAATCACACTAAAGCTCTCAGGGACCCTAACGGACCCCACTCATAAAAGTGTTAAAAATATATATTAATTTTCCTTTCAATGCTTAAATCTCAAGATCAACTTTAGATCAATCTGTTGATTATAAGATTTTATTGTGTTTTTTAATGTTTTCTTATGTTTTGCCCTTTTAAAAAAAATTAAAATGTTTTATTTAAATGGAAAACACAAAATATGCAATATTTTCCCCATAAAAGTGTAATATTTGATGTGAAGTAATTGGAGCCTTAAATATGTAAATAATTCATAACAACATTAATTTTAATTCATTATTAATTTTTCAGCGATGACAATAAAATTAAAATAAAAAAATCACATTAAGGGTCTCGGGGACCCAAACGGACCCCACTCATAAAAGTGTTAAAAATATATATTAATTTTCCTTTCAACGCTTAAATCTCAAGATCAACTTCAGAACTATCTGTTAATGATAAATAATTTTTGTAAATTTTGTAATGTTTTCTTATGTTTTGCCCTTTTTGTAAAAAAAACCCCTGTTTTATTTAAATGGAAAACACAAAATATGCAATATTTTCCCCATAAACGTGGACTATTCAATATGAAGTAATTGGAGCCTTGAATATGTCAATAATTCATGACAACATTGATTTTGATTCATTATTATTTTTTCAGCAATGACAATTTAAAAAAAAAACACTCATAAAAGTGTTACAAAATATATATACATTTTCTTTTCAAGGCTTAAATCTCTAGATCAACTTAATAACTGTTGATTATAAAATTGTTTTGTTTATTTTAATGTTTTCCTTATGTTTTGCCCTTTTTGTAAAAAAAACAACAACCCTGTTTTATTTAAATGGAAAACACAAAATATGCAATATTTTCCCCATAAAAGTAGAATATTTGATATAAAGTAATTGTAGCCTTAAATATGTCAATAACTCATAAAAACATTGATTTTGATTCATTATTTTATTTTCAGCGATGACAATTTAAAAAAAAAAAAATAAATCACACTAAAGCTCTCAGGGACCCTAACGGACCCCACTCATAAAAGTGTTAAAAATATATATTAATTTTCCTTTCAATGCTTAAATCTCAAGATCAACTTTAGATCAATCTGTTGATTATAAGATTTTATTGTGTTTTTTAATGTTTTCTTATGTTTTGCCCTTTTAAAAAAAATTAAAATGTTTTATTTAAATGGAAAACACAAAATATGCAATATTTTCCCCATAAAAGTGTAATATTTGATGTGAAGTAATTGGAGCCTTAAATATGTAAATAATTCATAACAACATTAATTTTAATTCATTATTAATTTTTCAGCGATGACAATAAAATAAAAATAAAAAAATCACATTAAGGGTCTCGGGGACCCAAACGGACCCCACTCATAAAAGTGTTAAAAATATATATTAATTTTCCTTTCAACGCTTAAATCTCAAGATCAACTTCAGAACTATCTGTTAATGATAAATAATTTTTGTAAATTTTGTAATGTTTTCTTATGTTTTGCCCTTTTTGTAAAAAAACCCCCTGTTTTATTTAAATGGAAAACACAAAATATGCAATATTTTCCCCATAAACGTGGACTATTCAATATGAAGTAATTGGAGCCTTGAATATGTCAATAATTCATGACAACATTGATTTTGATTCATTATTATTTTTTCAGCAATGACAATTTAAAAAAAAAACACTCATAAAAGTGTTACAAAATATATATACATTTTCTTTTCAAGGCTTAAATCTCTAGATCAACTTAATAACTGTTGATTATAAAATTGTTTTGTTTATTTTAATGTTTTCCTTATGTTTTGCCCTTTTTGTAAAAAAAACAACAACCCTGTTTTATTTAAATGGGAAACACAAAATATGCAATATTTTCCCCATAAAAGTAGAATATTTGATATAAAGTAATTGTAGCCTTAAATATGTCAATAACTCATAAAAACATTGATTTTGATTCATTATTTTATTTTCAGCGATGTCAATTTAAAAAAAAAAAAAAAAAATCACACTAAAGGTCTCAGGGACCCAAACGGACCCCACTCATAAAAGTGTTAAAAATATATATTAATTTTCCTTTCAATGCTTAAATCTCAAGATCAACTTTAGATCAATCTGTTGATTATAAGATTTTATTGGGTTTTTTAATGTTTTCTTATGTTTTGCCCTTTTAAAAAAATTTAAAATGTTTTATTTAAATGGAAAACACAAAATATGCAATATTTTCCCCATAAAAGTGTAATATTTGATGTGAAGTAATTGGAGCCTTAAATATGTAAATAATTCATAACAACATTAATTTTAATTCATTATTAATTTTTCAGCGATGACAATAAAATTAAAATAAAAAAATCACATTAAGGGTCTCGGGGACCCAAACGGACCCCACTCATAAAAGTGTTAAAAATATATATTAATTTTCCTTTCAACGCTTAAATCTCAAGATCAACTTCAGAACTATCTGTTAATGATAAATAATTTTTGTAAATTTTGTAATGTTTTCTTATGTTTTGCCCTTTTTGTAAAAAAAAACCCTGTTTTATTTAAATGGAAAACACAAAATATGCAATATTTTCCCCATAAACGTGGACTATTCAATATGAAGTAATTGGAGCCTTGAATATGTCAATAATTCATGACAACATTGATTTTGATTCATTATTATTTTTTCAGCGATGACAATTTAAAAAAAAAACACTCATAAAAGTGTTACAAAATATATATACATTTTCTTTTCAAGGCTTAAATCTCTAGATCAACTTAATAACTGTTGATTATAAAATTGTTTTGTTTATTTTAATGTTTTCCTTATGTTTTGCCCTTTTTGTAAAAAAAACAACAACCCTGTTTTATTTAAATGGAAAACACAAAATATGCAATATTTTCCCCATAAAAGTAGAATATTTGATATAAAGTAATTGTAGCCTTAAATATGTCAATAACTCATAAAAACATTGATTTTGATTCATTATTTTATTTTCAGCGATGTCAATTTAAAAAAAAAAAAAAAAAATCACACTAAAGGTCTCAGGGACCCAAACGGACCCCACTCATAAAAGTGTTAAAAATATATATTAATTTTCCTTTCAATGCTTAAATCTCAAGATCAACTTTAGATCAATCTGTTGATTATAAGATTTTATTGGGTTTTTTAATGTTTTCTTATGTTTTGCCCTTTTAAAAAAAATTAAAATGTTTTATTTAAATGGAAAACACAAAATATGCAACATTTTCCCCATAAACGTGGAATATTCGATATTAAGTAATTGTAGCCTTGAATATGTCAATAATTCATAACAACATTGATTTTGATTCATTATTATTTTTTCAGCAATGACAATTTAAAAAAAAAAAACACTCATAAAAGTGTTACAAAATATATATACATTTTCTTTTCAAGGCTTAAATCTCTAGATCAACTTAAAAACTGTTGTTTATAAAAAAAAATTGTTTATTTTTATGTTTTCCTTCTGTTTTGCCCTTTTTGTAAAAAACAACAACTTTGTTTTATTTAAATGGAAAACACAAAATATGCAATAGTTTCCCCATAAAAGTGGAATATTTGACATAAAGTAATTGGAGCCTTAAATGTGTCAATAATTCTTAACAACATTGATTCATTATTATTTTTCAGCAATGACAATTGAAAAAAAAAAAAATACTAACCAAATGTCTCTGGGACCCAAATGGACCCCAGTCATAAAAGTGTTAAAAATATATATTAATTTTCCTTTCAATGCTTACATCTCTGGGTCAACTTCAGATCCATCCATGAATTATATGTTTTTATTGTTTTTTTAATGTTTTCTTATGTTTTTGCCCTTTCGGTAAAAAAAAACAACCTGATTTATGTAAATGGGAAAACACAAAATATGCAATATTGTCCCCATAAAAGTAGAATATTTGATGTGAAGTAATTGGAGCCTTAAATTAAAAAGACAATTAACAACAATTTAAAACATCCGACTAAAGGTCTCGGGGACCCAAATGGACCCCACTCATACAAGCATTAAAAATAGGTCCTATATTAATATAAATTAATTTTCCTTTCAAAGCTTGAATCTAAAGATCAACATCAGATCTATCTGTTGATTATAAGATTTAAAAAAAAAAAAAAAAAACGTTTTCTTATGCTTTGCCCTTTTTGTTAAAAAAAAAAGAAAAAACAAGAAAAAACAAGGAAAACACAAAATATGCAATATTTTCCCCATAAAAGTAAAATATTTGATAGGAAGTAATTGGAGCCTTAAATATGTCAATAATTCATAACAACATTTATTGTGATTATCATTATTTTTTGAGCAATGACAGTTTAAAAAAAAATAAATCAGAGTAAAGGTCTCTGGGACCCAAACAGAGCCTACACATAAGAGTGTTAAAAATAATTATATATATATATATATATATATATATATATATATATATATATATATATATATATATATATATATATATACTGCGTCTTGTTGCATGGAACACACAGCAGAGGGCGCTACCTGGAACATGGCCCTGGAGTCCAGCTTGAACCCGTCCGAGCCGGGCTGCCGGACCAGCGGCAGGGCCGAGGCGTCGTCCATGGCGAGCACGGCGCTGAAGTCCACGTCCCCAAACACCCGCGCCTGGGTCTCGGGCTGAGCCTTGTCCTGGTGAAGCGGGATGGGTGACAAATCTTGTAGCCGGATCAAAGTAAGACGGCGGACGTGGACTCACCAGGATTTTGAACCTGTAGAGCAGGGAGGACGAGTCGGCCAGGCAGCCGAACTCGGAGCGCGCGGGATCGAACTTGGGAACGTAGCCGTCGGCTCCCGTGCACAGGAAGACCTTCTCGATGCTGCAGAGGAAGGACTCTCCCAGGTTCTGCACGGGGTCCACCATGACGCGGCCAAAGATGGTGTCACCTGACCACCACAGAAGACCACTTTCACTTCTTTATGACTAAGGTCCAGCATTCGGGATGGTACCAACTCTAGTACTCCAGTACTCGGTACTACCGACTTCTGGCTCAAACTAACGTGTCTCGTCTCGGCTGCTGCTAATAAGTACGGCAGGTGATTGGATGACCAGCCCCAGCTGGGTAATCCAATCACCTGCCAGCTGTGCTTCGAGGCCGGTCCTTCCACACCCCGCTCCGCGGCAGGCCCGCAGACCAGGCCCCCCCTCCACAAATACTTACAGTATTAACACTTTTTAGGGCGCAACAATAGACTGTTCACATTTGAACCGATACGGTACCAATTCCCGCTACCTGGGAGTCGATAACGGTACCAATTTTCGGTGTTTTGAGTGTGTTCATAAATATTATTATTTTTAATAGTAAAATATCATTTTTATTGCAAACTTAAAAATGAGATGATTATGATAACTGCTGTCCAGTTGTTATATCTTGTTTTGTAATCACATTTCTGACTGTTTTTTTTGTTTTTTTTGTGCTAGCTCAATGCTAATTTACAATGGATATGTCATATACATGCTACCGATTAGCATTAGCGATTTTTTTTCACATGGCGGTTTCGACACTTCCAAATTTGATAATGAAAACTACAACTAAGATGAGTGTTACAATCAAACAGCTGGTGTGTAATAAGTACAATACTTACAGTATTAATACTTTTTACGGCGCAACAATAGACAAGACTGGCACTAGGGATGGGTACTGTTCACATGTGAACCGATACGGTACCAATTCCCGGTACCTGGGGGTCGATAGCGGTACCAATTTTCAGTATTTGTGTAAATATGGTAATGTAAATATGGTAATATAATACGGTAGTGCAAATATGGTAGTGTAATACGGTAGCGCAAATATAGTAGTGTAAATATGGTAGTGTCAATATGTATGCTAGTGTAAATGTGTAAATATGGTCATGTAAATATGGTAATGTTAATATGGTAATATAATACGGTAGTGCAAATATGGTAGTGTAATACGGTAGTGCAAATATGGTAGTGCAAATATGGTAGTGTAAATATGGTAGTGTAAATATGTATGCTAGTGTAAATATGGTAATGTAAATATGGTAATGTAATACGGTAGTGTAAATATGGTAGTGTAAATATGTATGCTAGTGTAAATATGGTAATGTAATATGGTAATGTAAATATGGTAATGTAATACGGTAGTGTAAAAATGGTAGTGTAAATATGTATGCTAGTGTAAATATGGTAACGTAAATATGGTAATGTAATACGGTAGTGTAAATATGGTAATGTATATCTGGTAATGTAATACTGTAGTGTAAATATGGTAATGTAAATATGGTAGTGTAAATATGGTAGTGTCAATATGTATACTAGTGTAAATATGGTAATGTAAATATGGTAATGTAGATATGGTAATGTAATATGGTAGTGTAAATATGGTAATGTAAATATGGTAATGTAGATATGGTAATGTAATACGGTAGTGCAAATATGGTAGTGTAAATATGGTAATGTAAATATGTATGGTAGTGTAGATATGGTAGTGTAAATATGTATGGTAGTGTAAATATGATAGTGTAAATATGGTAGTGTAAATATGTATTGTAGTGTAAATATGGTAGTGTAAATATGGTAGTGTAAATATGTATTGTAGTGTAAATATGGTAGTGTAAATATGGTAGTGTAAATATGAATGGTAGTGTAAATATGTATGGTAGTGTAAATATGAATTGTAGTGTAAATATGTATGGTAGTGTAAATGTGGTAGTGTAAATATGTATGGTAGTGTAAATATGAATGGTAGTGTAAATATGTATGGTAGTGTAAATATGGTAGTGTAAATATGTATGGTAGTGTAAATATGTATGGTAGTGTAAATATGGTAGTGTAAATATGTATGGTAGGGTAAATATGGTAGTGTAAATATGGTAGTGTAAATATGTATGGTAGTGTAAATATGGTAGTGTAAATATGTATGGTAGTGTAAATATGAATGGTAGTGTAAATATGTATGGTAGTGTAAATATGTATGGTAGTGTAAATATGGTAGTGTAAATATGGTAGTGTAAATATGTATGGTAGTGTAAATATGTATGGTAGTGTAAATATGTAATAAAATGTATGGGACTTTACATTGAGCCCTGAGGGACGCCACTTTTTGACTTTGATAGCTGACTTTGTTTTCTATTACACACTCAAGTCTGTTATTTAGAGTCTCCATCATGCAGGACTAACATGGAAGGTTCTTCAGACCCTAGACCAGGTTCTTAAGACCCCTGACCAGGTTCTTCAGACCCTAGACCAGGTTCTTAAGACCCCTGACCAGGTTCTTCAGACCCTAGACCAGGTTCTTCAGACCCCTGACCAGGTTCTTCAGACCCCTGACCAGGTTCTTCAGACCCTAGACCAGGTTCTTCAGACCCCTGACCAGGTTCTTCAAACCCTAGACCAGGTTCTTAAGACCCCTGACCAGGTTCTTAAGACCCCTGACCAGGTTCTTCAGACCCTAGACCAGGTTCTTCAGACCCCTGACCAGGTTCTTCAGACCCTAGACCAGGTTCTTAAGACCCCTGACCAGGTTCTTCAGACCCTAGACCAGGTTTTGTCCCTAAGGCTCCTACCCTCAGAAAAGGCCACGTCGCTCTCCTGGCCGAAGCCCACGGAGCCGTCCGAGAGCCACAAGCTCCTCCTGGACAGCAACAACATCCGAGTGTTCAGACTGAACTCCACCGCCACCGGGTCGCTCACCTGGACAAACGTGCTCGCACTTAGCAAAGGGGCGGGGTTCAGAGGTCGCCTGAGGTCCGGTCTGCCTTACTTGCTGGAAGCGGATGTCCAGGTCGAAGGCCACGGGCTCCCCGGGACTGCACACGGGCGGGAGCGAGTACTCGGCGTGGCGGGCGGCGGTGCAGGGGACCAGCTTGACGCCGTACGTCCCCGAGTAGTCTCGGACCTGAGGCACAGGCGGGACTTCGATGAAGGGCGGCGCTCGTTAGGGACACTCGGAAGGTCCGACTCACGGCAAAGTCCGAGGTGAAGGTCCACTGCTGCACCGGCTGGTTGTAGCCGGGCTCGCTCCGCACCAGGGTGAGGTTGAAGGTCAGACCGGGGTGGTCCGGGCTCACCACCGTGGAGGACACGGAGCTCGCTGGCAAGAGGCGGCGGACGTTTACAGCCGGACTTCACGTAGGAGCGGAGGTGAGTACACTCACCTGATGTCCGGACCCTCGGGACAAACAGACCCCTGAAGCGGGCTTTGGTGCGGAAGTGGACCACCAGGCGTCCTTGCCGGTTGATGCGCATGCTGGTGGGGTACAACGCACCTGGGGGGGACAAAAACACGAGTTTAAAGGAAAAACCGGAGGCGACAGAAAGGAGTCCCCACCCTGGAGCTCGGCCTGAGGGGGGCTGCCCACGCCGTCCCGCCACAGGATGGCGGTGTCGTACACGAAGGTGAGGCGCAGCTCCGTCTGGAGGTCAAAGTGCTGCCAGCCGCCGGCGCCCGCCGGCGAGTGGAAGACGTAGGACACGTAGAGGGGCACGCGCAGCGTCACGTACGACTGGACCAGGTTCAGGACCTGCTCGAGGTCCAGAACAAAAGGAGGGAGAAACATCGGCCACTTCATTAGGTACACCTGCACAGTGGGAATATGTCACCTGTAAGGCAGCAATGAGGGAATTATTCACCCAGCCAGTAACTGAAGTACAATACTAAGTTCCTGGGATCCTTGTAATTATTTAAAAAATAAATAAAAAGAACATTTAAAAAAAATTAATAAATAAATAAATATATATATATATATATATATATATATATATATATATATATATATATATATATAAAACAATCCAATCCACTTTATTTATATAGCACATTTAAACGACAAAAACGTTTCCAAAGTGCTGCACAACAATATTAAAAACAATATTCAAATATTATCCCTAGCTCCACCAATGACTGAATAAAAACAAAAAAATAAATAAATATAAAACCAATATAAAAACAATATAAAAATAAATATGATTAAAAACAATTTTAAAGGGTAAAACCAATTAAAACAGTAAATAGAAAAAATAAAAAATAAAATAAAAACAATTAAAGCTGCAAGCAGCAATGGACGGGACCGACTTTGAAGGCTCATAAAATCCAAACCGGAGCAGAAATTAAAACTCTTTCATCAACTTTTAATCAGAAGGGTTCAATCTCTCTCCTGTGCTAGTTTGAAGCCGACACGACAAACGCGCTCAGAGGAGATAATGTTTGAAAAAAGGTGACTGTTTTTACACAACTTTTGTTTTGAAGGGGGAATTGCAAACTTCCTGTTGATTTTTGCTGGGGGTTTTGTCAGTGTATGAAATCTAGGTCTAAGTGAGACCTACATAGAGGTTTTTGTTTCATGTCTCTACGACATTCCTACTGGGAGTTACAGGCAGTTTTGTCTGTGTTTTCTTCCTAGGGGGCGCTAGAGCGCAATTTTGAGTTTTGGTTTTCTGATTAGATTGCAATTTTCGCAATGTGTGTGTGTGTGTGTGTGTGTGTGTGTGTGTGTGTGTGTGTGTGTGTGTGTGTGTGTGTGTGTGACAATCATTGTTGGTACTTGAACTTTTCAACTTGAACTCAAATAAATAGCTGATGATTGACATGGAAGCCCGTGTTACCTCAAACAGCCACTAGATGTCGCTGCTCACATGGATATTTCTGAAACTGTGGTTTAAATAATATCATACTCATAATGTTAATGAATGAAGAAAAATCATCATATCGAAACAGAATCAGTCATAAGTCAGGAGATACTGTATCTAAATAGGAAAAGGTGTCTCTAAACTTTTGACTGGTAGTGTAAATATGTATGGTAGTGTAAATATGTACGGTAGTGTATGGTAGTGTAAATATGTATGGTAGTGTAAATATGATAGTGTAAATATGTATGGTAGTGTAAATATGTATGGTAGTGTATGGTAGTGTAAATATGTATGGTAGTGTAAATAAGGTAGTGTAAATATGTATGGTAGTGTAAATATGTATGGTAGTGTAAATATGATAGTGTAAATATGTATGGTAGTGTAAATAAGGTAGTGTAAATAAGTGTAAATATGATAGTGTAAATATGTATTGCAGTGTAAGTATGGTAATGTAAATATGTATGGTAGTGTAAATATGGTAGTGTAATTACGGTAATGTAATACAGTAGTGTAAATATGTATGGTAGTGTAAATAAGGTAGTGTAAATAAGGTAGTGTAAATATGTATGGTAGTGTATTTATGTATAATAGTGTAAATATGTATTGTAGTGTAAATATGGTAGTGTAAATATGGTAGCGTAAATATGATAGTGTAACTACGGTAATGTAATACGGTAGTGTAAATATGTATGGTAGTGTAAATGTGTATGGTAGTGTAAATAAGGTAGTGTAAATATGTATGGTAGTGTAAATATGTATGGTAATGTATATATGTATGGTAGTGTAAAAATGGTAGTGTACATATGTATTGTAGTGTAAGTATGGTAGTGTAAAAATGGTAGTGTAAATATGTATGGTAGTGTAAAAATGGTAGTGTAAATATGGTAATGTGATACGGTAGTGTAAATATGGTAGTGTAAACATGTTAATGTAAATATGGTAATGTAAATATGGTAGTGTAAATATGGTAATGTGATACGGTAGTGTAAATATGGTAGTGTAAATATGGTAATGTAAATACGGTAGTGTAAATATGGTAGTGTAAACATGGTAATGTAAATATGGTAGTGTAAATATGGTAGTGTAAATACGGTAATGTAAATATGATAGTGTAAATATGGTAGTGTAAATACGGTAATGTAAATATGGTAGTGTAAATATGGTGGTGTAAATACGGTAATGTAAATATGGTAGTGTAAATATGGTAGTGTAAATATGGTGGTGTAAATACGGTAGTGTAAATATGGTAGTGTAAATATGGTAGTGTAAATATGGTGGTGTAAATACGGTAGTGTAAATATGGTAGTCAGTAGACAGTCTTTAACAATTAGATTGTGTACCTAATAAAGTGGCCAAATGAATGAATTTATTCACAGTGTGTGTGTGTGTGTGTGTGTGTGTGTGCGTGTGTGTGTGTGTGTGTGCGTGCGTGCGTGCGTGCGTGTGTGTGTGCGTGTGTGTGTGTGTGCGTGTGTGTGGGTGTGTGTGTGTGTGTGTGTGTGTGTGTGTGTGTGTGTGTGTGTGTGTGTGTGTCTCAAGAAGGCTAGAAATACAACACACACACACACACACACACACACACACACACACACACACACCCACACACCCACACAGACGCACACACACACACACACACACACACACACACACACGCACACACACACACACACACACACACACACACACACACACACACACACACACACACACACCCACACACACACACACACGCACGCACGCAGCTACCTGTCCATCAGTGGTGATGGTGCCTCCACAGTCAGAGAGTAGTTGAGACATGTGGTAGAAGGTGGTGAAGTCCCACAGGCAGGCCTCCAGGTTGAGGTTCCTGTAGAAGCGCAGTGTGGCGTTACTCCTCAGGGGGGCGCTGTACTGGTAGGGAGCCGCGTTGCCCGCGCTCTCCGGGTTGCGTGTGGCCGCCGTGATGAAGCCGTGACCCGTGGTGACCTCGCCGTAGTCCAGCAGGTTGGAGCAGCGGTGGTTCCCCACACGGGTTCCGTCCGGGCTGAGAGTCAGGTCAAAGTTCGTCAGGGGCCGGGTGGAAATGACCGGAAGCATGCCTGCAAAATACAAAATAAACATATATATATATATATATATATATATATATATATATATATATATATATATATATATATATATATATATATATATATATATATATATATATATATATATATATATATACTGTATATATAGGATGTCGTTGTGGCTTGTGCAGCCCTTTGAGACACTTGTGATTTAGGGCTATATAAATAAACATTGATTGATTGAGGACAAACAAAATAAAACAAACAAAAAAAAAAGTATAAAAAAAAACCCAAATCCAACCCAAACTAACCTAATTAACTGAACTAAAATAAAAATAAAAACCCCCAAAACAAATGAATAAAAATAAAATTAAATTACCCGCAATAAAAATGAAATACAATAAAATAAATCAGCTGGGATAAGGAGGACAAAAATATAGTTTTTTGTGTTGTTTGTGTGTGCATTGTTACGGAGCCCCTAAAGGGACATGGGGGAATTTCTTTTTTTAATAATTTTTTTTTTTTTTTTTTTTCAGACATGTATCTCGTGCGCACGAGAAACTTTTTATTTAAAAAATAAAAATAAAAAAAATAAAACTATATATATATACACATATATTTTTTTATTAAATAAAAAGTTTCTCGTGCGCACGAGAGAGTTTTTATTTAAAAAAAAAATATATATATATATATATATAATTATTATTATTTATTTATTTTTTAATAAAAAGTTTCTCGTGCGCACGAGAAACTATCTCGTACAATAAAATATTGGGGGGAATTTAAAAAATTTTTTTTTAAATTTTATTTATTTTTTCAGACATGTATCTCGTGCGCACGAGAAACTTTTTATTTTTTAAAAAAAAAGCAAAAAAATTACATATATATATATTTTTTGTTTAATAAAAAGTTTCTCGTGCGCACGAGAAACTTTTTATTAAAAAAATAAATAAAATAAATAAAAGTATATATATATATATATATTTTTTTTTTTAAATAAAAAGTTTCTCGTGCGCACGAGAAAGTTTTTATTAAAAAAAAATATATATATATATATATATATAATTATTATTATTTATTTATTTTTTAATAAAAGATTCTCGTGCCCACGAGAAACTATATCGTATAATAAAATAAATCAGCTGGGATAAGGAGAACAAAAATATAGTTTTTTGTGTTGTTTGTGTGTGCATTGTTACGGAGCCCCTAAAGGGACATGGGGGAATTAATTTTTTTAATCATTTTTTTATTATTATTTTTTTCAGACATGTATTTCGTGCGCACAAGAAACTTTTTATTATATAAAAATTAAAATAAAATAAAATTATATATTTTTTTATTTTTATTTTTTTAAATAAAAAGTTTCTCGTGCGCACGAGAAAGTTTTTATTAAAAAAAATAAAAATTAAAAAAATATAATTTTATTTTATTTTATTTTTTAATAAGAAGTTTCTCGTGCGCACAAGAAACTTTTTATTTAAAAAAATAAATAAATAAATAAAATTATAATTTTTTTTTTTTTTAAATAAAAAGTTTCTCGTGCGCACGAGAAACTTTTTATTAAAAAAAAAAATATATATATATATATATATATAATTATTATTATTTATTTATTTTTTAATAAAAAGTTTCTCGTGCGCACGAGAAACTATCTCGTATAATAAAATAAATCAGCTGGGATAAGGAGGACAAAAATATAGTTTTTTGTGTTGTTTGTGTGTGCATTGTTACGGAGCCCCTAAAGGGACATGGGGGAATTTCTTTTTTTAATAATTTTTTTATTATTTTTTTTTTCAGACATGTATCTCGTGCGCACGAGAAACTTTTTATTAAAAAAAAAATAAATAAAAAAAATAAAATTATATGTATATATATATATATTTTTTTAAAATAAAAAGTTTCTCGTGCGCACGAGAGAGTTTTTATTTAAAACAAAAATATAAATATATATATATATATAATTATTATTATTTATTTATTTTTTAATAAAAAGTTTCTCGTGCGCACGAGAAACTATCTCGTACAATAAAATATTGGGGGGAATTTAAAAAAAAAAGTTTTTTATTTTATTTATTTTTTCAGACATGTATCTCGTGCGCACGAGAAACTTTTTATTTAAAAAAAAAAAAGCAAAAAAATTACATATATATACATTTTTTTTCTTTAATAAAAAGTTTCTCGTGCGCACGAGAAACTTTTTATTAAAAAAAAAAAATAAATAAATAAAATTATAATTTTTTTTTTTTTTTTTAAATAAAAAGTTTCTTGTGCGCACGAGAAAGTTTTTATTAAAAAAAAAAAATATATATATATATATAATTATTATTATTTATTTATTTTTTAATAAAAACTTTCTCGTGCCCATGAGAAACTATATCGTATAATAAAATAAATCAGCTTTAAAAAAAAATAAATAAAATAAAATTATATATTTTTTTATTTTTATTTTTTTAAATAAAAAGTTTCTCGTGCGCACGAGAAAGTTTTTATTAAAAAAAATAAAAATTAAAAAAATATAATTTTATTTTATTTTATTTTTTAATAAAAAGTTTCTCGTGCGCACAAGAAACTTTTTATTTAAAAAAATAAATAAATAAATAAAATTATAATTTTTTTATTTTTTTATTTTTTTAAATAAAAAGTTTCTCGTGCGCACGAGAAAGTTTTTATTAAAAAAAAAAATATATATATATATATATAATTATTATTATTTATTTATTTTTTAATAAAAACTTTCTCGTGCGCATGAGAAACTATCTCGTACAATAAAATAAATCAGCTGGGATAAGGAGAACAAAAATATAGTTTTTTGTGTTGTTTGTGTGTGCATTGTTACGGAGCCCCTAAAGGGACATGGGGGAATTTATTTTTTAAATAATTTTTTTATTATTATTTTTTCCAGACATGTATCTCGTGCGCACGAGAAACTTTTTATTAAAAAAAAATAAAAATAAAATAAAATTATAATTTTTTATTTTTATTTTTTTTAAATAAAAACTTTCTCGTCCGCACGAGAAAGTTTTTATTAAAAAAAAAATAAAAAAAATAAATAAATATATATATATATATATATACATATATATATATATATATATATATATATATATATATATATATATATAATTATTATTATTTATTTATTTTTTAATAAAAAGTTTCTCGTACGCACGAGAAACTATCTCGTATAATAAAATAAATCAGCTGGGATAAGGAGAACAAAAATATAGTTTTTTGTGTTGTTTGTGTGTGCATCGTTACGGAGCCCCTACAGGGACATGGGGGATTTTTTTATTTATTTATTTTTTTTATTATCTTTTTTTTCAGAAATGTATCTCGTGCGAACGAGAAACTTTTTATTAAAAAAATAAATAAATAAAATAAAATTATAATTTTTATTTATTTATTTTTTAAATAAAAAGTTTCTTGTGCACACGAGAAAGTTTTTATTTAAAAAAAAAAATATATATATATATATATAATTATTATTATTTATTTATTTTTAATAAAAAGTTTCTCGTGCGCACGAGAAACTATCTCGTACAATAAAATAAATCAGCTGGGATAAGGAGAACAAAAATAAAAAATTTTGTGTTGTTTGTGTGTGCATTGTTACGGAGCCCCTAAAGCAGGGGTCAGCAACCTTTTTGAAAGCAAGAGCTACTTCTTGGGTAGTGATTAATGCGAAGGGCTACCAGTTTGATACACACTTCAATAAATTGCCAGAAATAGCCAATTTGCTCAATTTACCTTTAACTCTATGTTATTATTAATAATTAATGATATTTACACTTAATTGAACGGTTTAAAAGAGGAGAAAACACAAAAAAAATGACAATTAAATTTTGAAACATAGTTTATCTTCAATTTCAACTTTTTAAAATTCAAAATTCAACAGAAAAAAAGAAGAGAAAAACTAGCTAATTCGAATCTTTTTGAAAAAATAAAAAAAATAGTTCATGGAACATCATAAGTAATTTTTCCTGATTAAGATTAATTTTAGAATTTTGATGACATGTTTTAAATAGGTTAATATCCAATCTGCACTTTGTTAGAATATATAACAAATTGGACCAAGCTATATTTCTAAGAAAGACAAATCATTATTTCTTCTAGATTTTCCAGAACAAAAATTTTAAAAGAAATTCAAAAGACTTTGAAATAAGATTTAAATTTGATTCTACAGATTTTCTACATTTGCCAGAATAATTTTTTTGAAATTTAATCATAATAAGTTTGAAGAAATATTTCACAAATATTCTTCGTCGAAAAAACAGAAGCTAAAATGAAGAATTAAATTAAAATGTATTTATTATTCTTTACAATAAAATAAATAAATTTACTTGAACATTGATTTAAATTGTCAGGAAAGAAGAGGAAGGAATTTAAAAGGTAAAAAGGTATATGTGTTTAAAAATCCTAAAATAATGTTTAAGGTTGTATTTTTTCTCTAAAATTGTCTTTCTGAAAGTTATAAGAAGCGAAGTAAACAAAATAATGAATTTATTTAAACAAGTGAAGACCAAGTCTTTAAAATATTTTCTTGGATTTTCAAATTCTATTTGAGTTTTGTCTCTCTTAGAATTAAAAATGTCGGGCAAAGCGAGACCAGCTTGCTAGTAAATAAATAACATTTAAAAAATAGAGGCAGCTCACTGGTAAGTGCTGCTATTTGAGCTATTTTTAGAACAGGCCAGCGGGCTACTCATCTGGTCCTTACGGGCTACCTGCTGCCCGCGGGCACCGCGTTGGTGACCCCTGCCCTAAAGGGACATGGGGGAATTTATTTTTTAAATAATTTTTTTATAATTTTTTTTTTCAGACATGTATCTCGTGCGCACGAGAAACTTTTTATTAAAAAAATAAATAAATAAAATAAAATTACAATTTTTTTTTTTTAAATAAAAAGTTTCTCGTGCGCACGAGAAAGTTTTTATTAAAAAAAAAATGTATATATATAATTATTATTATTTATTTATTTTTTAATAAAAAGTTTCTGATGCGCACGAAAAACTATCTCGTACAATAAAATAAATCAGCTGGGATAAGGAGAACAAAAATATAGTTTTTTGTGTTGTTCGTGTGTGCATTGTTACGGAGCCCCTACAGGGACATGGGGGAATTTATTTTTTTAATTATTTTTTAATTATTTTTTTTTTCAGACATGTATCTCGTGCGCACGAGAAACTTTTTATTAAAAAAATAAATAAATAAAATAAAATTATAATTTTTTTTTTTAAATAAAAAGTTTCTCGTGCGCACGAGAAAGTTTTTATTAAAAAAAAAAAATATATATATATATATATAATTATTATTATTAATTTATTTTTTAATAAAAAGTTTCTCGTGCGCACGAAAAACTATCTCGTATAATAAAATAAATCAGCTGGGATAAGGAATACAAAAATATAGTTTTTTGTGTTGTTTGTGTGTGCATTGTTACAGAGCCCCTAAAGGGACATGGGGGAATTTTTATTTTTTATAAATTTTTTTTATTTTCAAGTTTTTCTGACATGTATGTCGTGCGCACGAGAAACTTTCTTGTGCGCACAAGAAACTTTTTATTAAAAAAAAAAAAAAAAAAAAAAAATTTATAATTTTTTTTTTTTTTTTTTAATAAAAAGTTTTTCGTGCGCACAAGAAACTTTTTATTAAAAAAAAAAAAAAGAAAAAAAAAAGTATTTTTTATTTAATTTTTTTTAATAAAAAGTTTCTTGTGCGCACGAGATACATGTCTGGAAAAAAAAAAAAAAAAAATTATAAAAAAAAAAAATTCCCCTATGTCCCTTTAGGGGCTCCGTACATTGTGCACTCGTATGTGTACAACATTTAGAATTTATGATTTTTTTTGGTGCATTTTCTACATACAGTCACCATTTGTGTCTGTATGTAGAAAAGGCGCCGCTGAGCGTGCATCATTAGTGGGGATCTGCACCAACCGTCCATGTGCGGCATGCTGACGCTCACTCGGATCAGGTTTGGGTGCTCGGGGTCGTCCGCTCCGGTGTAGCGCAGCTTGGCGGAGAAAGGCTCCGCCCCCACGGCGCCCATCTTGCGCGGCTGACACATTCCTACAGGACAAAGAAACATTTCCCGTCATGTGACAAAGACCAAGATGGACGCCTCACCGTCCTCCTGGCTGATGGTGACCACGGGGCTGGTCAGCTCCAGCCCCTCGTCGCCGTCCCAGTTCACCGCCCTGGCGGCGCACTGGACCCGGGAGCCGGCGCGGAAGTAGACCGAGTCCAGCGTGATGGTCTTGGAGGAGGTGAAGAAGGTGTCCAAGTCCACCTCCCTCATGGGGCTGGTGACGGCGGGGGAGCTGACCAGCCAGCGGTACCTGGTCAAGGTGTCGTCGATGCGCTCGCTGACGCAGATGGAGGCGGTCTTGCCGTAGTCCACGTGTCTGCTGCTGCAGGCCTGCGGGACGAGGACGCTCCATCAGGACCTGACCATGGTTTTTGCTGCTGACGTTTAGAATTACAAGACTTTGAAGAGCCTGCAGGCGCCGCACTGAAATCCTCGCTTGTGACAAGACCGCTTGGTTTCTTCTCCCCAGGGGCGCCCCCCCCCCCCAGCCCCCCCTCACACACACACACACACACACACACACACACACACACACACACACACACACACACACACACACCCGTGTCACACAACATCCATGGAGTGGCAGCGACTCTCCAGTGTATAAAAAGAGGATACTAGAAGATCAGGTAAATGTTGTTGATGAAAGGTGGCAAAAATAAGCAAGAACATCAGAAGTAATAAAGTGGTGATGCGCATGAAGGCTGCAGGTGGCCATTATTGTAGTCATCTATCCATCAGCTTGGTCCATTAATTGATTAATTTATAATAGTATTTACTTTCTTTTATTTAACTTCCAGTAAACTTAATTGACTTATTATTTACTTTCTTTTACTTTTTATTTACCTCCTATTTGACTTTTTTATTTTCTATTTGCCTTTTACCTTCTATTTGACTTGTTGGACCTTCTAAACGTTTCTATTGTGACCTAATATTACCTTCTATTTACCTTATATTCATTTGTATTTACTACTTTTACCTTCTTTTACCTTCTATTTACCTTCTTTTACCTTCTATTTAACCTTTTCTAACCTTGTATTACCTTTGATTTACTTTCTATACATTTTTCTTCATTACTTTTACCTTTTATTTACCTCTTTATTTACTTCTTTTTATCACTCTTGTACCTTTAATTTACTTCCTTTACACTCCATTCACCTTCTTTTACCTTTTATTTACCTTTTTCACCATCTTTCACATTTTATGTACCTTCTATTCACCTTCTTTTACCTTTTATTTACCTTTTTCACCATCTTTTACCTTTTATGTACCTTCTAATCACCTTCTTTTACCTTTTATTTAACTTGTTCATCTTCTATTTACACTTGTTTGACATTCTATTGACCTTCTTTTGCATTCTATTGAACTTGTTTTATCTTCCATTTAACTTTCTTTAATCTTCTTTTACCTTTTATTTACCTTCTTTTCACTATTATTGACAATTTTTACCTTCTACTTACTTTCTCTTATTCTTCTTGTACCTTTAATTAACTTCTTTTACACTCTATTTACCTTATTTTATCTTTTATTTATCTTTTTCACCATCTTTTATTTACCTTCTATTCACCTTCTTTCACCTTTTATTTAACTGTTATATCTTCAATTTACATTTTTTGTTTACATTCTATTGACCTTCTTTTACCTTTTTTACCTTCTATTTAACTTTTTTTTAACCTTCTTTTACCTTTTACTTACCTTCTTTATACGATTAATTATTACTTTTACCTTCTTTTACCTTTTATTTACCTTCTATTCACCTTCTTTTACCTTTTATTTAAGTTTTTAATCTTCTATTTATATTTTTTTACATTCTGTGGACCTTCTTTTACATTCTATTTAATGTTTTTTAACCTTCCTTTACCTTTTATTTACCTTATTTTCACTATTATTTACTACTTTTACCTTATTATTTACGTTCCTTGAACAATTTTTTTCACCTTCTATTTACCTCCTCTTAATTTTCTTGTATCTTTAATTAACTTCATTTACACTCTATATTCCTTATTTCACCTTTTATTTACCCTTTTCACCATCTTTTACCTTTTATGTACCTTCTATTCACCTTATTTAACCTTTTATTTAATTTTTTAATCTTTTATTTACAATTTGTTTTACATTCTATTGACCTTCTTTTACATTCTATTGAACTTGTTTTACTTTCTATTTAACCTTTTTTTTAACCTTCTTTTAATTTTTATATGCCTTCCTTTCGGTATTAATTACTACTTTTACCTTCTTTTACCATTTATTTACCTCCTTTTTTCCTTATTGTACCTTTAATTTACTTCCTTTACACTCTATTTACCTTATTTTACCTTTTATCTACCCTTTCACCTTCTTTTACCTATTATGTACCTTGTATTCACCTTCTTTTACCTTTTATTTAACTTTTTAATTTTCCTTTACCATTTTTTTTACATTCTGTGGACCTTCTTTTACATTCTATTTAATGTTTTTTTAACATTCCTACCTTTTTAATACCTTATTTTCACTATTATTTACTACTTTTAACAATTTTTTTTACCTTCTATTTACCTCTTCTTAATTTTCTTGTATCTTTAATTAACTTCTTTTACACTCTGTTTCCTTATTTCACCTTTTATTTACCCTTTTCACCATATTTTACCTTTTATGTACCTTTGATTCACCTTATTTCACCTTTTATTTAACTTTTTCATCTTCTATTTACAATTTTTTTTACATTCTATTGACCTTCTTTAACATTCTATTTAACTTGTTTTACTTTCTATTGAACTTTTTTAACCTTTTACTTTTTATTTGCCTTTCTTTCGCTATTAATTACCACTTTTACCTTTTTTTACCATTTATTTACTTCATTTTTTCCTTATTGTACCTTTAATTTACTTCCTTTACACTCTATTGACCTTATTTGACCTTTTATCTACCATTTCACCTTCTTTTACCGTATAGTCTCCTTCTTTTACCCTTTATTTAACTTTTTAATCTTCTTTTTACATTTTTTTTACATTCTGTGGACCTTCTTTTACATTCTATTTGATGTTTTTTAACCTTCCTTTACATTTTATTTACCTTATTTTCACTATTATTGACTACCTTTACCTTATTATTTACTTTTACCTTATTATTTACGTTCTTTTAACAATTTTTTTTTCACCTTTTCACCTTCTTGTACCTTTAATTAACTTCTTTTACACTCTATGTTTCCTTATTTTACCTTTTATTTACCCTTTTCACCATCTTTTACCTTCTATGTACCTTCGATTCACCTTATTTGACCTTTTATTTAACTTTTTCATCTTCTATTTACAATTTTTTTTACATTCTATTGACCTTCTTTAACATTCTTTTTAACTTGTTTTACCTTCTATTGAACTTTTTTAACCTTCTTTTACCTTATTTTCACTATTAATTACTACTTGTACCTTTACCTCCTTTTATCCTTCTTGTACCTTTTATTTACTTCAATTACACTCCATTTACTTTATTTGACCTTTTATCTACCTTTATCACCTTCTTTTCCACGTTTTTAACATTTACTTGACTTTTATGACCTTGAATTGACCTTCTATTGACCTTCTTTAACGTATTAGATAAATGTTTATTCATAAAGTATTGGTGGAAGCGACACCAGACAATGATCCACAGTTGCAAGGCTGCACGTGACAAGAAGACAATTAAAGGTGTGCTGACCGTCACACAGACCACAGGGTAGCCAGCAGGCGGGTGAGCGCCACCCGGTGGGCGGTCGTGGTGGTCGTAGTGGAGCAGCGACACCACGCGGGGCAAAGAGGGGAAGGTGACGTCGGCCATGCTGGTGGTCTCCTCGATGTAGACCATCACTTTGCTCACCTGAGGGTAAAAACACACCAACGTGCTGGAAATAAAAAGATGCTAAAAGCAACACAAAGTACATCAACATATGATCAAATATCACAAATAAGTGTGACGTTTTTCTAGGTTTTTTTGTCCAAAATCCATGATGGTGCAAACCCAGAATTTAAAAAAAAATTTTGACCTAAAAATAACTTAAATTTAAAATAATTGTATATATTTTTAGTTTGTTTTATTTTGAAAAAAATACAATTATATTTTTTTTGTTTTGCTTAAATGTAGAACCTTATTTGATCAATAATGTATATTTGTTCCTTATGCAAACTCCAATATTGATTAAGTAAAAAAATAATAAAAAAATGACATTTTACCTCAAACTTATTCCCAGCCCCTTCCTGCTCCATCATTGATAAAAAACATATTGGCAAATGTTAGTAGCTTTAGGAGTTTTAGCACATGTCTAACATGAAAGCAATGGTTGTGAGTTTGAATCCTGATCAGATTTGTGTTTTAATGATGTTAACGTGTGTGTGTGTGTGTGTGTGTGTGTGTGTGTGTGTGTGTGTGTGTGTGTGTGTGTGTGTGTGTGTGTGTGTGTGTGTGTGTGTGTGTGTTGATTGCTAACCTGAGTTTCGGCCACCATGTTGTCGTCGGGTTTCAGGTGCAGCGTGAAAGCTTCCCTCATCTCCCGCACGCCGTCGTACAAAACCTCCACCTGCACCACCTTCTCCTTGTCACCCCGCCTGAACTCCACGTCTGCACACACACACGCACACGCACACGCACACCGCACACGCACACGCACACACACACACACACACACACACACACACACACACACACACACACACACACACACACACACACACACACACACACACACACACACACACACACAGGCGTGCATCAGAGGACGATTCTATTTTTGTTGTTTGATTAATCAAGTAATCTGTCCATCAGGTTGATCGATTAATCGATTAATCTATCCATTAGGTTGTTTGATTAATCTTCTTCGATTAATTAAGTAATCTGTCTATCAGGTTGTTCTATTAATCGAGTAATCTATCCATCAAGTTGTTCGCTTAATAGAGTTATCTGTCCATCAAGTTATTCGATCAATCGAGTAATCTATCCATCAGTATGTTCGATTAATCGAGTAATCTATCCATCAAGTTATTCGATTAATCAAGTAATCTAGCCATCGGGTTGTTCAATTAATTAAGTAATCTATCCATCAGGTTGTTTGATTAATCGAGTAATCTATCCATCAGATTGTTCGATTAAAGTGTAATCTTTTCATCAGGTTGTTCGATTAATTGATTAATCCATTCACCAGGTTGTTTGATTAATCGAGTAATCTATCCAACAGGTTGTTCGATTATCAAGTAATCTTTTCATCAGGTTGTTCGATTAATTGAGTAATCTATCCACCAGGTTGTTCGATTAATCAAGTAATATATCCATCAGGTTGTTTGATTAATCGAGTAATCTATCCATCAGGTTGTTCAATTAATCGAGTAGTCTATCCATCAGGTTGTTCGATTAATCTATCCATCAGCATGTTGGATTAATCGAGTAATGTGTCCATCAGGTTGTTCGATTAATCGATTTATCTATCCATTAGGTTGTTTGATTAATCTTCTTTGAATGATTGAGTAATTGGTCCATCAGGTTGTTCTATTAATCGAGTAATCTATCCATCAAGTTTTTTGCTTAATAGTTATCTGTCCATCAGATTGTTCGATTAATCGAGTAATCTGTCCATCAGGTTGTTCGATTAATCGAGTAATCTATCCATCAAGTTATTCGATTAATCAAGTAATCTAGCCATCGGGTTGTTCAATTAATTAAGTAATCTATCCAACAGGTTGTTTGATTAATCGAGTAATCTATCCAACAGGTTGTTTGATTAATCGCGTAATCCATCCAAAAGATTGTTCGATTATCGAGTAATCTTTTCATCAGGTTGTTTGATTAATCTAGTAATCTATCCATCAGGTTGTTTGATTAATCGACTAGTCCATCCATGAGGTTGTTGGATTAATCCAGTAATCTATCCATCAGAATGTTGGATTAATCGAGTAATGTATCCATCAGGTTGTTTGATTAATCGACTAGTCCATCCATGAGGTTGTTGGATTAATCGAGTAATGTATCCATCAGGTTGTTTGATTAATCGACTAGTCCATCCATGAGGTTGTTGGATTAATCGAGTAATGTATCCATCAGGTTGTTCGATTAATCGAGTAATCCATCCATCCATTCTATTTTTCTATTTATTCATAAACAGTGTTAAAAAAATGACTTTCAAAAAGTAATGAGTTACAGTTACTTGTTACTTTAACAAAAAAGTAATTGAATTACTAACGGAATTACTCTTTAATAAATGTAATTAATTACTAGGGAAATTAATTGATACCTTATTTGAAAAGTACAACTTTATAGATGTATATTACAACTTTATAGATGTATATTACAACTTTATCGATGTATAGTACAACTTTATAGACGTATATTACAACTTTATCGATGTATATTACAACTTTATCGATGTATATTACAACTTTATAGATGTATAGTACAACTTTTTAGATGAATATTTCAACTTTATAGACCGGATTTGAGCTAAATAGCTTATGTAGCTCATTGGTTACCTAAATTAAGAATATACAAAAACATGCAATAAAAGTATACTAGAGCATGTAATCAAATTAGGAAAAGTCCTAAAATGTCCTTTCATTAACACTTACTTGTACTTTAAAATGACACCTCTCCTCTACATCAGAACTAGACAACATGTAATATTGTAGACATGACACCTCTCCTCTACATCAGAACTAGACAACATGTAATATTGTAAACATGACACCTCTCCTCTACATCAGAACTAGACAACATGTAATATTGTAAACATGACACCTCTCCTCTACATCAGAACTAGACAACATGTAATATTGTAGACATGACACCTCTCCTCTACATCAGAACTAGACAACATGTAATATTGTAAACATGACACCTCTCCTCTACATCAGAACTAGACAACATGTAATATTGTAAACATGACACCTCTCCTCTACATCAGAACTAGACAACATGTAATATTGTAAACATGACACCTCTCCTCTACATCAGAACTAGACAACATGTAATATTGTAAACATGACACCTCTCCTCTACATCAGAACTAGACAACATGTAATATTGTAGACATGACACCTCTCCTCTACATCAGAACTGGACAACATGTAATATTGTAAACATGACACCTCTCCTCTACATCAGAACTAGACAACATGTAATATTGTAAACATGACACCTCTCCTCTACATCAGAACTAGACAACATGTAATATTGTAAACATGACACCTCTCCTCTACATCAGAACTAGACAACATGTAATATTGTAGACATGACACCTCTCCTCTACATCAGAACTAGACAACATGTAATATTGTAAACATGACACCTCTCCTCTACATCAGAACTAGACAACATGTAATATTGTAAACATGACACCTCTCCTCTACATCAGAACTAGACAACATGTAATATTGTAGACATGACACCTCTCCTCTACATCAGAACTAGACAACATGTAATATTGTAAACATGACACCTCTCCTCTACATCAGAACTAGACAACATGTAATATTGTAAACATGACACCTCTCCTCTACATCAGAACTAGACAACATGTAATATTGTAGACATGACACCTCTCCTCTACATCAGAACTAGACAACATGTAATATTGTAAACATGACACCTCTCCTCTACATCAGAACTAGACAACATGTAATATTGTAAACATGACACCTCTCCTCTACATCAGAACTAGACAACATGTAATATTGTAAACATGACACCTCTCCTCTACATCAGAACTAGACAACATGTAATATTGTAGACATGACACCTCTCCTCTACATCAGAACTAGACAACATGTAATATTGTAAACATGACACCTCTCCTCTACATCAGAACTAGACAACATGTAATATTGTAAACATGACACCTCTCCTCTACATCAGAACTAGACAACATGTAATATTGTAAACATGACACCTCTCCTCTACATCAGAACTAGACAACATGTAATATTGTAAACATGACACCTCTCCTCTACATCAGAACTAGACAACATGTAATATTGTAGACATGACACCTCTCCTCTACATCAGAACTAGACAACATGTAATATTGTAAACATGACACCTCTCCTCTACATCAGAACTAGACAACATGTAATATTGTAGACATGACACCTCTCCTCTACATCAGAACTAGACAACATGTAATATTGTAAACATGACACCTCTCCTCTACATCAGAACTAGACAACATGTAATATTGTAAACATGACACCTCTCCTCTACATCAGAACTAGACAACATGTAATATTGTAAACATGACACCTCTCCTCTACATCAGAACTAGACAACATGTAATATTGTAAACATGACACCTCTCCTCTACATCAGAACTAGACAACATGTAATATTGTAGACATGACACCTCTCCTCTACATCAGAACTAGACAACATGTAATATTGTAAACATGACACCTCTCCTCTACATCAGAACTAGACAACATGTAATATTGTAAACATGACACCTCTCCTCTACATCAGAACTAGACAACATGTAATATTGTAGACATGACACCTCTCCTCTACATCAGAACTAGACAACATGTAATATTGTAAACATGACACCTCTCCTCTACATCAGAACTAGACAACATGTAATATTGTAAACATGACACCTCTCCTCTACATCAGAACTAGACAACATGTAATATTGTAGACATGACACCTCTCCTCTACATCAGAACTAGACAACATGTAATATTGTAAACATGACACCTCTCCTCTACATCAGAACTAGACAACATGTAATATTGTAAACATGACACCTCTCCTCTACATCAGAACTAGACAACATGTAATATTGTAGACATGACACCTCTCCTCTACATCAGAACTAGACAACATGTAATATTGTAAACATGACACCTCTCCTCTACATCAGAACTAGACAACATGTAATATTGTAGACATGACACCTCTCCTCTACATCAGAACAAGACAACATGTAATATTGTAAACATGACACCTCTCCTCTACATCAGAACTAGACAACATGTAATATTGTAGACATGACACCTCTCCTCTACATCAGAACTAGACAACATGTAATATTGTAAACATGACACCTCTCCTCTACATCAGAACTAGACAACATGTAATATTGTAAACATGACACCTCTCCTCTACATCAGAACTAGACAACATGTAATATTGTAGACATGACACCTCTCCTCTACATCAGAACTAGACAACATGTAATATTGTAAACATGACACCTCTCCTCTACATCAGAACTAGACAACATGTAATATTGTAAACATGACACCTCTCCTCTACATCAGAACTAGACAACATGTAATATTGTAGACATGACACCTCTCCTCTACATCAGAACTAGACAACATGTAATATTGTAAACATGACACCTCTCCTCTACATCAGAACTAGACAACATGTAATATTGTAAACATGACACCTCTCCTCTACATCAGAACTAGACAACATGTAATATTGTAAACATGACACCTCTCCTCTACATCAGAACTAGACAACATGTAATATTGTAGACATGACACCTCTCCTCTACATCAGAACTAGACAACATGTAATATTGTAAACATGACACCTCTCCTCTACATCAGAACTAGACAACATGTAATATTGTAGACATGACACCTCTCCTCTACATCAGAACTAGACAACATGTAATATTGTAAACATGACACCTCTCCTCTACATCAGAACTAGACAACATGTAATATTGTAGACATGACACCTCTCCTCTACATCAGAACTAGACAACATGTAATATTGTAGACATGACACCTCTCCTCTACATCAGAACTAGACAACATGTAATATTGTAAACATGACACCTCTCCTCTACATCAGAACTAGACAACATGTAATATTGTAGACATGACACCTCTCCTCTACATCAGAACTAGACAACATGTAATATTGTAAACATGACACCTCTCCTCTACATCAGAACTAGACAACATGTAATATTGTAAACATGACACCTCTCCTCTACATCAGAACTAGACAACATGTAATATTGTAAACATGACACCTCTCCTCTACATCAGAACTAGACAACATGTAATATTGTAGACATGACACCTCTCCTCTACATCAGAACTAGACAACATGTAATATTGTAAACATGACACCTCTCCTCTACATCAGAACTAGACAACATGTAATATTGTAGACATGACACCTCTCCTCTACATCAGAACTAGACAACATGTAATATTGTAAACATGACACCTCTCCTCTACATCAGAACTAGACAACATGTAATATTGTAGACATGACACCTCTCCTCTACATCAGAACTAGACAACATGTAATATTGTAGACATGACACCTCTCCTCTACATCAGAACTAGACAACATGTAATATTGTAAACATGACACCTCTCCTCTACATCAGAACTAGACAACATGTAATATTGTAGACATGACACCTCTCCTCTACATCAGAACTAGACAACATGTAATATTGTAAACATGACACCTCTCCTCTACATCAGAACTAGACAACATGTAATATTGTAGACATGACACCTCTCCTCTACATCAGAACTAGACAACATGTAATATTGTAAACATGACACCTCTCCTCTACATCAGAACTAGACAACATGTAATATTGTAGACATGACACCTCTCCTCTACATCAGAACTAGACAACATGTAATATTGTAGACATGACACCTCTCCTCTACATCAGAACTAGACAACATGTAATATTGTAGACATGACACCTCTCCTCTACATCAGAACTAGACAACATGTAATATTGTAGACATGACACCTCTCCTCTACATCAGAACTAGACAACATGTAATATTGTAGACATGACACCTCTCCTCTACATCAGAACTAGACAACATGTAATATTGTAAACATGACACCTCTCCTCTACATCAGAACTAGACAACATGTAATATTGTAGACATGACACCTCTCCTCTACATCAGAACTAGACAACATGTAATATTGTAAACATGACACCTCTCCTCTACATCAGAACTAGACAACATGTAATATTGTAGACATGACACCTCTCCTCTACATCAGAACTAGACAACATGTAATATTGTAAACATGACACCTCTCCTCTACATCAGAACTAGACAACATGTAATATTGTAAACAACCAGCAGGATTTTACAGACACACCTTACAGCTTACAACAACATCAAGATCTTGGCCTCACTTCCTTTCATGCACCGCCACAATAAAAGAGAAATAGTCGCTAATAAATACAGTAGTGATTAGTGATCATAGAACTGAAAAAGTGTTGGTGCTACCAAAGAGCGTTGTTGGACTCACCTTGGGACACGGGGTGGTAGTCCTCCCCCGACACGGCCGAGCCGTCTTTGGTGTGAACTCGCACCACGGCCACCTGGGTGGTGTCGCCCAGCCGCAGCAACGGGATCCTCACCGTCGCCACGGCGCCCGCCTCCTTGGGCTCGCTGATGCTGAACTTGGTCTCCGAGAAGCGGATGATGGGTTCTAGGGATGGAGCGAGGACTTGGACATCAAGCTGGTCCTCAAGGAACCTCGCTATGATATAGCATAGCTCCGCTTATAGCGGGCGGACAAATAGTGCACTAATTGCTCAAGTTAGCAGCTAGCACCGCTAATCGCTAGCTGGCAGCTAGTGGCGAACATTGCTATGTAACCACTAGTGGAGCAAAAGGCTAGGTGACAACAAATGGCGTAAATTGTTAGCTAAACACTAGCGGCACAAATTGCTATATAGCAGGGGTCACCAACGCGGTGCCCGCGGGCACCAGGTCGCCCGTAAGGACCAGATGAGTCGCCCGCGGGCCTGTTCTAAAAAAAAAATAATAATAAAAAAAAAAATAAAAATAAAAAATTAAATTTTTTTTTTTTTTTTTTTTTTTAAAATTAAATCTACATAGAAAAAACACAAGATACACTTTCAATCAGTGCATCAACCCAAACAACCTCCCCCATGCACACTCATCCACACCCACTCACACAAAAGGGGTTATTTCTTTCTGCTACCAATATTCTGGTTCCCACAACATAGACAACACATCTGCAAGGGACACAGTCCCTGAAGCACACAAGATTGTATAGGCTGCTGGTCCACTAACATTTTCATTAATTACTATTTTTTATGTATTTATATTTATATTGTTTTACTTTCTTTTTTATCCAAGAAAATGTTTTTTATTTATTTATCTTATTTTATTTTATTTTTAAAAAAAGGGCCTTATCTTCAACAGACCAGGTTGTCAATGAAATTAGATTTGTTTAAAGGGTTTTTAAAAGCAGGTCCAGTCCAGATAATGTCCAAGTCGGACTCAGCAACACACACCTTCATTCATGTACACAGAAACAAATTAGGGAACACAACAGATTGCATATAATTTATAAACAAAATTACATTTTCAAAATAAGCATTTATGTACAGTCCAGATTATGTCCAGGTCACTCAAATTAGGGAACACAACAACAGATATCATATAATCTATAAACATAATTATACTTTCAAAATAAGCCTTTGAGGACTTCTCATCTTTTTTTTAATGTTTTTTGGCATCATTATCGTTTTCAACCATGTAACTTTCTAAAGTTAGAAAATACTGAATAAATGTTTTAAAGAAAGTAATACTAAGTGAATATCGGTTTTTGGCCTTAAAAATAAACATTTTACAGAGTACTATAATTAAATTGACTAAATCATGATTGTCAATGAACTCTCCTAAAATAACAGAAACCACATTAAGCTTCATAAACAAACCAATCCTTAAACACATTTTTTCAACTTCCACCCAAAACAAAGACACAATATGACAATACCAAAACAAATGCAGGGTGGATTCAGGCTCCTGACAACAAAATCGGCAATCATCTGACTCTGTCTTATTCCATAATTTTAACATTTTCCCTGTGGGTAAGAAGTTATAAATAATTTTAATTCAAAAATAACGATTTTGCACATCGATAGTGGTTTTATAGATTAGTTTGAATATGGCATCCCATGGCAACGGGCAGTCAAAAAAGTCCTCCCATTTTCCATTTGTGTTGTATGAGGCAGCCTTCAAAGATTTCTTTATTAAATAAAAATTATATATTTTTCTATTTACTTTAGTTCCTTTTTGCCAACTAGAATTTCTTATTAGAGGTTTACAAACTAATAATTTAGTAGTTCCATAATTAATTATTTGTTTCCATCTTTTCCCAATGACTCCAGTTAGTTGATCAAATGAAAAGCTTGAGCAAGCATCACCATACATAGCTCTAAATTCATCATACTTCATCATTTTACCATTCTCATTGATAATATCATTGACAAAAATGATTCCTCTTTCAAACATATTTTTCCAAAAGAAAGGCTTTCCATCTATTACAATATTAGAGTTCATCCATATTAACTGCTGCAAAATATCGTCTCTTTTTTCTGGCACATAAAATTGAAAACACCACTATGAGTGGATTGTTTCCTTTATGAACCCCGCCATGTTTCCCAGCAGACTCTCTGGGAGGGGATCACTTGTAAAAAAGGATACAATTTCTTTTGATACAGTACATGTTTTTTGTCCAACAGGACATTTGTGTACCACTCAATGTTTAAATACATCTTTGGAACAATTGATGCTTTTAAAGACAGACACATAGCTTCAAGGTTGAGAAGTTTCAGGCCCCCATATTCATACTCTTTGTACAAAACCTTTCTTTTAATCTTTTCTGGTTTGCCGTTCCAGACAAAATCGAAGACCCTCCGCTCATAAATCTTAAAAAAGTTTTGTGATGGAGCTGGTAATGACAAAAACAAATAAATAAATTGAGGAATAATTAACGAGTTGGCAACAGACATTTTACCATACAAGGTTAGGGATTTTCCTTTCCATTTTTGCATAATTTTGTCCAGCTTTCTTAGTCGATTATCATAATTTACTGAGCCTAGATCTTCCAAATTTTCTGGGACAACAACACCAAGTATGTTAACTGGTCCATCTGTCCACAAAACAGGCACTTTGCATTCCATTCGAAAGGACGTTCCCTTTAGATTTCCGATCCTTAACATTTTACATTTATCATAATTAAGCTTAAGGCCAGATTGCTGTGAAAATATGTCCAAAAGATTAAGAAGGTTCCGCAAACAATGAGGAAAAATCTTATCTTTGTGAATCAGCCTTTTCTGACATGAACTTCATCAAGAACAAACACAGAACACGCCTCACTGATGCACATCTGCAAGACTCACTCAGAGTTGCAGTGTCAAGTTACACACCAGAGTACAACACACTAGTTAACAGCATGCAATGCCAGGCTTCCCACTAACTGACAAAGAAACAGATAACAGATTTGGTGTCCAGTTCAAAGTGTGACATGATTTAAAAATTTGAGAGTTTACTTTTGTATTTTACATGAGTTATTATTTGTACAAACATGGTGAAATGTAATTCATGATTTGTTCAAAAATGTTAGTGGCTAGCTAGTTAAAATGGGATATTGTGATTTCACAAGACTGTCTTAGAAGTGATCATTTGAAAATGTTCAATTTGAAAAATGTGCACTTAGAGAAAATATAAAAATAAAGTGTTGCATATTGATATTTATCTGTTTCTATATATATTTATTGTGAGAAATCATTAAGATGATCAGTGTTTCCACAAAGATAAATATCATTAATTATTAATAATAACAGAGTTAAAGGTAAATTGAGCAAATTGGCTACTTCCGGCAATTTATTTAAGTGTGTATCTAACTGGTAGCCCTTCGCATTAATCAGTACCCAAGAAGTAGCCCTTGGTTTCAAAAAGGTTGGTGACCCCTGCTATATAGCAACTAGCGGCACAAATTGATAGCTAACGACTTGTGGCGCAAATTGCTAGCTAACAACTTGTGGCCCAAATTGCTAGCTAACTACGAGTGGCGCAAATTGCTAGCCAAAAGCTAGTGGCGCAAATAGCTAGATAGTGGCGCAAATAGCTAGTTAAAAACTAGTGGCGCAAATTGCTATATAGCGAAGCGCCTCAAATTTATAGCTAACAACTAGTGGCGCAAAATTCCTAGCTAAAAGCTAGTGCCGCAAAATGCTGGGCAACAACATGTGGCGCAAATTGCTAGCTAAAAACTAGCGGCGCAAATTGCTAGAGATCAACTAGCGGAACAGTTCATCGGTTGTTAGCATGTTTCATGCTATCCTCTATCCTCGGACTCATTAAATGTGGTACTTGGTGCAATCTGACTGCTAGCCTGCTAACATTGACACGTAAGCACATTAGCGTTAGCGTGCTGGATTTTCTTAGCTAATTCTACAGGGTATACATCTCAGAGTCATATTCTTGTACTCACCACATGCTAACTTGAACAGGCTAACTTGAACGGGCTAACTTGAACAGGCTAACTTGAACAGGCTAACTTGAACATGCTAACTTGAACAGGATAACTTAAACATGCTAACTTGAACAGGATAACTTGAACATGCTAACTTGAACAGGCTAACTTGAACAGGCTAACTTGAACATGCTAACTTGAACAGGCTAACTTGAACATGCTAACTTGAGCAGGCTAACTTCAACAGGCTAACTTGAACAGGCTAACTTGAACATGCTAACTTCAACAGGCTAACTTGAACAGGCTAACTTGAACAGGCTAACTTGAACATGCTAACTTGAACAGGCTAACTTTAGCATGTAGCATGTTTCTTGCTAACTAGCGCCCCCCCGAGTGCCGCTGTCTTACTGTCGGCAGTGTCTTGGATCTTCACCAGCGTCTCCTTCAGGGCCCCCAGCGCGGCCCCAAACCCTGAGTCGCTCTCCGGGCTCCCGAGAACCAGGCGAAACTCCTCCGGGTCCTCGTAGAGCGAGTCGTCCACCAGCGACACCGCGCACGCCTTCTCCGTCTCGCCTGTCAAGGTGTGCAAACCACAGGTGAGCAAGGAAGCAAGGAAGGAAGGAAGGAAGGAAGGAAGGAAGGAAGGTGCCTACCGGGCAGGAAGGTGAGGATTGATGCGTCCGTGTTGGGACGCTCCTCAAAGTCCGAGACCACCTGGGCCGACCCCTGGCGGGTGTAGCAGCGCACGGTGGAGCGCCACCTGAGGTCACCACTGCGGTGCACCGTAACCGCCAGCTGGCCCTCGTGCTCCTGGACGGAGTGCACCGCCTCACGGAACTGAACCTTCGGCACTGCCAGGACGCCACGTGAAGATCACGTGACCAAGGGAGCATTCACGAAGAAAGTTAGCGTGCTAACAGCTAACATGTGTCAAGTTGTACAGCTGCAAAATCAGCTAAATAAGTTAGCATGCTAACGTGTCAACGACCAAGGTGTATGACTCTAGGAGGTGTACGGCTGTATAATTGTAAAAAAACAAACAAAAAACGTTAGCGTGCTAACAGTTAGCATGTGTCAAGTATCAATTTTTATACATTTTTATACATTTTTATCAATTTTTATCTTTTTTTTTTACATTTTTATAAATTTATATCAATTTTTTTGTCAATTATTATCAATTTTTATCAATTTTTATCAATTATTATCAATTTTTATCAATTTTTATCTATTTTTATCAATTATTATCAATTTTTATCAATTTTTATAATTTTTTTTTACATTTTTATAAATTTATATCAATTTTTATCAATTATTATCAATTTTTATCAATTTTTTGATGGATTTAATTTATAGGTGTACCGCTGCTAAATTGGTTGAAAAATTATCATGCTAATCTTAACATTAAAATGCTAACAGCTAGCATGTGTCAACTACTGAAGTGCATGGCTGTAAAATTGTCACAAAAAAAAACGTTAGCGTGCTAACAGTTAGCATGTGTCAAGTATACATTTTTATAAATTTTTATACATTTTTATCATTTTTGTTACATTTTTATAAATTCAAATCAATTTTGATCAATTATTATCAATTTTTATCAATTTTTATAAATTTTTTGATGGATTTAATTTACAGGTGTACCGCTGCTAAATTGGATGAAAAAGTTAACATGCTAATCTTAACATTAAAATGCTAACAGGTAGCATTTATTTATTTATTTATTTATTTATTTATTTATTTATTTATTTATTTATTTATTTATTTATTTATCATGTGTCAACTACTGAAGTGTATGGCTGTAAAATGGGCAAAAAAAAAAAAGTTAGCGTGCTAACAGTTAGTATCAATTTTTTATACATTTTTATAAATTTTTTGATTGATTTAATTTTTAGGTGTACCGCTGCTAAATTGGCTGAAAAAGTTATCATGCTAATCTTAACATTAAAATGCTAACAGCTAGCATGTGTCAACTACTGAAGTATATGGCTGTAAAATGGGCTAAAAAAAGGTTAGCGTACTAACAGTTAGCATGTGTAAAGTATAAATTTTTATAATTTTTTTTAAATTTTTTAAAATTTTTAACAATTTTTATCAATTCTTATCAATTTTTATCAATTCTAATAAATTTTTATCAATTTTTTGATGGATTGAATTTTTAGGTGTACCGCTGCTAAATTCGCTGAAAAAGTTAGCACGCTAATCGTAACATTAAAAATACTAACAGCTAGCACGTGACAACTACTGAAGTGTATGGCTGTAAAGTTGTCCAAAAAAAAAGTTAGCGTGCTAACAGTTAGCATGTGTCAAGTATACATGTTTATACATTTTTATACATTTTTATAAATTTTTATCATTTTTTTTTACATTTTTATAAATTTATATACATTTTTATCAATTATTATCAATTTTTATCAATTTTTATCAATTTTTTGATGGATTTAATTTATAGGTGTACCGCTGCTAAATTGGATGAAAAAGTTAACATGCTAATCTTAACATTAAAATGCTAACAGGTAGCATTTATTTATTTATTTATTTATTTATCATGTGTCAACTACTGAAGTATATGGCTGTAAAATGGGCTAAAAAAAAAAAAGTTAGCGTGCTAACAGTTAGTATCAATTTTTTTTATAAATTTTTATCAATTTTTTGATTGATTGAATTTTTAGGTGTGCCGCTGCTAAATTGGCTGAAAAATGTGTCATGCTAATCTTAACATTAAAATGCTAACAGCTAGGATGTGTCAACTACTGAAGTATATGGCTGTAAAATGGGCTAAAAAAAGGTTAGCGTGCTAACAGTTAGCATGTGTAAAGTATAATTTTTTTTAAATTTTTAAAAAAAAATTTAACAATTTTTTTTTTAAATTTTTAACAATTTTTATCAATTCTTATCAATTTTAATCAATTCTAATACATTTTTATCAATTTTTTGATGGATTGAATTTTTAGGTGTACCGCTGCTAAATTCGCTGAAAAAGTTAGCACGCTAATCGTAACATTAAAAATACTAACAGCTAGCATGTGACAACTACTGAAGTGTATGGCTGTAAAGTTGTCCAAAAAAAACGTTAGCATGCTAACAGTTAGCATGTGTCAAGTATACATTTTTAGGTGTAACGCTGCTAAATTGGTTGAAAAAGTTATCACGCTAATCTTAACATTAAAATGCTAAGAGCTCGCATGTATCAACTACTGAAGTGTATGGCTGTAAAATTGTCCAAAAAAACCCGTTAGCGTGCTAACAGTTAGCATGTGCCAAGTATCAATTGTTATCAATTTTTTGATTGATCGAATTTTTAGGTGTACCGCTGCTAAATTGGTTGAAAAAGTTATCACGCTAATCTTAACATTAAAATGCTAACAGCTAGCATGTGTCAACTACTGAAGTGCATGGCTGTAAAATTGTCAAAAAAAAAACGTTAGCGTGCTAACAGTTAGCATGTGTCAAGTATACATTTTTATAAATTTATATACATTTTTATCAATTATTATCAATTTTTATCAATTTTTATCAATTTTTTGATGGATTTAATTTATAGGTGTACCGCTGCTAAATTGGATGAAAAAGTTAACATGCTAATCTTAACATTAAAATGCTAACAGGTAGCATTTATTTATTTATTTATTTATTTATCATGTGTCAACTACTGAAGTATATGGCTGTAAAATGGGCTAAAAAAAAAAAAGTTAGCGTGCTAACAGTTAGTATCAATTTTTTTTATAAATTTTTATCAATTTTTTGATTGATTGAATTTTTAGGTGTGCCGCTGCTAAATTGGCTGAAAAATGTGTCATGCTAATCTTAACATTAAAATGCTAACAGCTAGGATGTGTCAACTACTGAAGTATATGGCTGTAAAATGGGCTAAAAAAAGGTTAGCGTGCTAACAGTTAGCATGTGTAAAGTATAAATTTTTTTAAATTTTTAAAAAAAAATTTAACAATTTTTTTTTAAAATTTTTAACAATTTTTATCAATTCTTATCAATTTTAATCAATTCTAATACATTTTTATCAATTTTTTGATGGATTGAATTTTTAGGTGTACCGCTGCTAAATTCGCTGAAAAAGTTAGCACGCTAATCGTAACATTAAAAATACTAACAGCTAGCATGTGACAACTACTGAAGTGTATGGCTGTAAAGTTGTCCAAAAAAAACGTTAGCATGCTAACAGTTAGCATGTGTCAAGTATACATTTTTAGGTGTAACGCTGCTAAATTGGTTGAAAAAGTTATCACGCTAATCTTAACATTAAAATGCTAAGAGCTCGCATGTATCAACTACTGAAGTGTATGGCTGTAAAATTGTCCAAAAAAACCCGTTAGCGTGCTAACAGTTAGCATGTGCCAAGTATCAATTGTTATCAATTTTTTGATTGATCGAATTTTTAGGTGTACCGCTGCTAAATTGGTTGAAAAAGTTATCACGCTAATCTTAACATTAAAATGCTAACAGCTAGCATGTGTCAACTACTGAAGTGCATGGCTGTAAAATTGTCAAAAAAAAAACGTTAGCGTGCTAACAGTTAGCATGTGTCAAGTATACATTTTTATACATTTTTATACATTTTTATAATTTTTTTTACATTTTTATACATTTATATCAATTTTTATCAATTATTATCAATTTGTATCAATTTTTTGATGGATTTAATTTATAGGTGTACCGCTGCTAAATTGGATGAAAAAGTTAACATGCTAATCTTAACATTAAAATGCTAACAGGTAGCATTTATTTATTTATTTATTTATCATGTGTCAACTACTGAAGTATATTGCTGTAAAATGGGCTAAAAAAAAAAAGTTAGCGTGCTAACAGTTAGTATCAATTTTTTAAATAAATTTTTATCTATTTTTTATAAATTTTTTGATTGATTGAATTTTTAGGTGTGCCGCTGCTAAATTGGCTGAAAAAGTTATCATGCTAATCTTAACATTAAAATGCTAACAGCTAGCATGTGTCAACTACTGAAGTATATGGCTGTAAAATGGGCTAAAAAAAAAAGTTAGCGTGCTAACAGCTAGCATGTGTCAAGTATCAGGTTTTTAAGCCTTTTTTAAAAGCATCCACAGTCTGTGGTGCCCTCAGGTGGTCAGGGAGAGCAGCTGATGTAGTCGGACAAACGACTTACAGTCCGACACAGAGTCGTTGATGAAGACCGTCGCCTTCCCGGGTTCTCCCAGGACGCCGTTGGTCGGCATACGCAGGACCAGGTCAAAGGTCTCCGGCCCCTCCAGCTCGGGCTTACCCAGGTCATCCAGGAGGTCGACCCTGAAGGTTAGCACGCTGACGCCCGGGGCGAAGTCCAGGTTGCGACTGACGCCCACGTAGTCCACGCCGGCTGACGACAAAGTTGGGACAACGTCGGCGAAGATGCGGAGAAAGTTTTTGACATCCGGCAATCCGGGGGCCTCACCTTCCGCGGAGGCCGGCTCGGATTTACGAGAGCGAACGGTGACGCTGGCGGCCTTGGTGAGGTCGGTGCCGGTGCGCCGCACTTTGACGTCCACGTGACCGGCGCTCTCGTCCACGTGATACGCCTGCTCGCCAAAATAAAAGACTGGAGCTGAGAGGGATGAAAATACAAAGTAGTTATTTATTTAGAAAGTTAGCATGTGTGTTAGCATGTTAGCATGTGTGTTAGCATGTTAGCATGTGTGTGTGCACATGTTAGCATGTGTGTTAGCATGTATGTGTTAGCATCTTAGCATGTGTGTTAACATGTTAGCATGTGCGTTAGCATGTTTGCATGTGTATGTGCACATGTTAGTATGCGTGTTAGCATGTTAGCATGTGTGTTAGCATGTTAGCATGTATATGTTAGCATCTTAGCATGTGTGTTAACATGTTAGCATGTGTGTTAACATGTTAGCATGTGTGTTAGCATGTTAGCGTGTGTGATAACATGTTAGCTTGTGTGTTAGCATGTTTGCATGTGTGTTAACATGTTAGTATGTGTGTTAGCATGTGTGTTAGCATGTTAGCATGGGAGTTAGCATGTTTGTTAGCATGTTTGCATGTGTGTTAGCATGTTAGCATGTGTGTTAGCATGTTAGCATGTGTGTTAGCATGTTAGCATGTGTGTTCGCATGTTAGCATGTGTGTTCGCATGTTAGCATGTGTGTTAGCATGTTAACATGTGTGTTAGCATGTTAGCATGTGTGTTAGCATGTTAGCATGGGAGTTAGCATTTTAACATGTGTGTTAGCATGTTTGCATGTGTGTTAGCATGCTAGCATGTGTGTTAGCATGTTAACATGTGTGCTAGCATGTTAGCATGTGTGTTAGCATGTGTGTTATCATGTTAGCATGTATGTTAGCATGTGTGTTAGCATGCTAACATGTGTGTTAGCATGTGTGCTAGCATGTTAGCATGTGTGTTAGCATGTTAGCATGTGTGTTAGCATGTTAGCATGGGAGTTAGCATTTTAGCATGTGTGTTAGCATGTTAGCATGTGTGTTAGCATGTTTGCATGTGTGTTAGCATGTTAGCATGTGTGTTAGCATGTTTGCATGCAACCTTATACTGGTATTGTACAAGAGTGTGTGTTTGCATAAATGTGCGTGTGTTAGCGTGCAAGAACCTTGGCGCTTGTGTGTGTGTGTGTGTGTGTGTGTGTGTGTGTGTGTGTGTGTGTGTGGTGTGTGTGTGTGTGTGTGTGTGTGTCTGAGTGTGTGTGTGTGGTGTGTGTGTTTGTGTGTGTGTATGTGTGTGGTGTGTGTGTGTGTGGTGTGTGTGTGTGTGTACACCCTGTCATGAACTCTCAATAGAACATGTCTCCTTCCGACTAGCACTATACATGAGTGTGTGTGTGTGTGTTGTGACACACACACACACACACACACACACACACACACACACACACACACACACACACACACACACACACACACACACACACACACACACACACACACACACACACACACACACACACACACACAGAGAGAGAGAGAGAGAGAGAGAGTGCTCCAAGGTGTATTTGAAGTGATGTTGTTCCCTCAGGCAGCAGTTTCATCTTCAGGCAACTTTCAAGTGAGGATAAAAGTTGATCTTCTTTCTTTTCCTCATTCCTTCAAATCTCTCACTAGTCCACAAATAAAACTGCTTTTATCTGATGTGCTTTTTTTTACTCCTGTCTCTGTGACGAATGTCACGTTGTCCACAACTACTGCTTCTCCATGTCCTCTCTCTACCTTTCACACACACCATCACCTCCCAGCACACACCCGCACACACACACACACACACACACACACACACACACACACACACACACACACACACACACACACACACACACACACACACACGCACACACACACACCACACACACGCACACACACACACACACACACACACACACACCCCCCCACACACACACACACACACACACGCACACACACACACACGCACACACACACACGTCTTTAATGTAAGAGCCGCATAGAGCCCAGACCTACAGAGACAGCAGGATAAAAAGGAGACGTGTCACTTCACAAAAAAAGCGTGTAAAAAAGCAGGAGTGAAAGTACAGTAGGAGTGAAAGTACAGCAGGAGTGAAAGTACAGTAGGAGTGAAAGTACAGCAGGAGTGAAAGTAATGAGACACATCTCTGAATTAACCCTTTAGTCTACTTTCTTTTTCTACTACATTAAAGGTATAGGACACGCAAAACAGCCAAGCTCAAAAAAGTGTTTATATATATATATATATATATATATATATATATATATATATATATATATATATATATATATATATATATATATATATATATACATATATATAGATATATACGTATACATATTATATACTGTATATATATATAAATATATACAGTACATATACACATCAATCAATCAATCAATCACATGTATATAGTACATTACAGCCTAATATGTCAATATTTCATAAAAACATTGATTAATATTTTTTTGTATGTATTTTTTTCATTTATTTTATTTATTTACTCATTTAATAATTTTTTTTAATTAAAATGTTGTCATTTTAAAATGTTTTTATTTTGTTTAATGCAGTTCCCCCCTATCAATGTATTTATTATCTATATCTATATCTATCTATTTTATAATTATTTTGTAATTTTTGTAATGTATTTTTGTTCATATTTTAATGCATTTCCCCCTTATTTATTTATTTTTTAATTATCATAAAATTTCTCTAATATTTTGTAATTTCTTTAATTCACTTATTTGTTTATTATTTAATGCAGCTCCCTCTTATTCATTTATTTATGTTTTTATTATTATTTATTTTATAAATATTTTGTCATTTTAAAATGTATTTATTTATAATGCAGTTCCCTCTTATTCATTCATTGATTTTTTTAATCCTAATTTTTTTTTAAATTAATTTCTGTGTAATTACAGCCTAACAGGTCAATATTTCATAGAAACACTGATTAATATTTTGTATTTTTTTTCATTTATTTTTATTTATTTACTCATTTAATTATTTTTTATTAATACTTTGTAATTTTAAAGTGTTTTTATTTTTTTATGCAGTTCCCCCTTATCAATGTATTTATTTTTGTATTGTATCTATTTTATAATTATTTAGTTTTAATTTATTTTTGTTCATTTTTTAATGCATTTCCTACTTATTTATTTATTTTTTAATCATCATAACATTTCACTAATATTTTGTAATTTCTTTCATTCATTTCTTTGTTTATTATTTATGCATGCAGCTCCCTCTTATTCATTTATTTATTTTTTATTATTATTAACTTTATAAATATTTTGTCATTTTAAAATGTATTTTTTTATAATGCAGTTCCCCCTTATTCATTCATTGATTTTTATCATAATTTATTTCATTAATTTCTTTGTAATTACAGCCTTATAGGTCAATATTTCATAAAAACACTGATTAATATTTTTTTGTATGTATTTTTTTCATTTATTTTATTTATTTACTCATTTAATAATTTTTTTTTATTAAAATGTTGTCATTTTAAAATGTTTTTATTTTGTTTAATGCAGTTCCCCCCTATCAATGTATTTATTATCTATATCTATCTATTTTATAATTATTTTGTAATTTTTGTAATGTATTTTTGTTCATATTTTAATGCATTTCCCCCTTATTTATTTATTTTTTAATTATCATAAAATTTCTGTAATATTTTGTAATTTCTTTAATTTATTTATATGTTTATTATTTAATGCAGCTCTCTCTTATTCATTTATTTATGTTTTTATTATTATTTATTTTATAAACATTTTGTCATTTTAAAATGTATTTATTTATAATGCAGTTCCCCCTTATTCATTCATTGATTTTTTTAATCCTAATTTTTTTTAAATTAATTTCTTTGTAATTACAGCCTAACAGGTCAATATTTCATAGAAACACTGATTAATATTTTGTATTTTTTTTCATTTATTTACTCATTTAATTATTTTTTATTAATACTTTGTAATTTTAAAGTGTTTTTATTTTTTGTATGCAGTTCCCCCTTATCAATGTATTTATTTTTGTATTGTATCTATTTTATAATTATTTTGTTTTAATTTATTTTTGTTCATTTTTTAATGCATTTCCTACTTATTTATTTATTTTTTAATCATCATAACATTTCACTAATATTTTGTAATTTCTTTCATTCATTTCTTTGTTTATTATTTAATGCATGCAGCTCCCTCTTATTCATTTATTTATTTTTTATTATTATTAATTTTATAAATATTTTGTCATTTTAAAATGTATTTTTTTATAATGCAGTTCCCCCTTTTATCATAATTTATTTCATTAATTTCTTTGTAATTACAGCCTTATAGGTCAATATTTCATAAAAAACACTGATTTTGATGCATTATTATTTGTGGAACAATGACAGTTTCCTCCAAAAACTCACATTATTTCTCCTTAGCCCCAAAAAGGAGGCCCTCAAAAAAGTGTTAAGTAGGTAACATTTTAATATTTTGTACGCACATGAACTGTATTTATATATACTGTATTTAAAATTACAGTATGTATACTGTATATACAGTATTTATGTTTCAGCAATTTTTTTTTGTAGATTTCCCCCCCAAAACTGTCGCTGCGACGTGAAAGTAAGACGGCAGGATCGAGCAGGACCCGGCGGGATCTCGCAGGACCCGGCGGGATCTAGCAGGACCCGGCGGGATCTAGCAGGACCCGGCAGGATCTAGCAGGACCCGGCAGGATCTAGCAGGACCCGGCGGGATCTCGCAGGACCCGGCGGGATCTAGCAGGACCCGGCGGGATCTAGCAGGACCCGGCAGGATCTAGCAGGACCCGGCGGGATCTAGCAGGACCCGGCGGGATCTAGCAGGACCCGGCAGGATCTAGCAGGACCCGGCGGGGAGCGTCTTCTAATGGACGACAGTGACGAGACACCAGTTGGACTTCCTGTGTTGGTATGACAGTTACTATTTCAATGGGACATTTCATTCACGTTGTGTCATTTTGAAAAGTTATTATTTTGTCTCCTTTTTTATGCAGTTCCTCCTTATTTATTTATTTTTTAATCATACTTTTTTAAAATCTATTTCTTTGTAAATTTGTAAATTTATTTTTTCTTTCTATATTTTTGATGCAGTTCTTCCTTATTAATTAATTCATTTTTTATCATTATTTATTTTATTAATAATTCTTACTTTTTTATTTTTTTTTAAATGCAGTCCCCCCTTATTTACTATTTATTGTTATCTGTTTTATAATGTTTTAATTCCCTATTATTTCCTTTTTTAATGAATAATTTCATTAATATTTTGTAATTTTTGTCACTTATTTCTTTATTTATTATTTAATGCAATTTCCTGCTAATAATTTATTTACTTGTAATTATTATTTATTTTATAAGTATTTTGTCATTTTTAAATGTATTCATTTTGTTTATTTATAATGCAGTCTCCCCTTATTCATTTATGCATTTTTTAATCATTATTTTTTTATTAATTGTCTTGTAATTTTGTTAATTTATTTATTTTTCCATATTTTTTTAATGCAATTCTTCCGTATTAAATTATTTCTTTTTTATCATTATTTATTTTAATAATATTTAGTATTTTTTTGTAATAATGTGTTTTTAATGCAGTTCCACCTTATTTATTTTTCAACAATTATTTATTTTGTTGATAGTGTATTTAAATTTATTTTTTAATCTATTTCTTTAACATACTTCCCCTATAAGTCAGCACATAATTACGAGCAGTGTTTCCCAGCAGCAATTTTTTTAATACATTTTTTTAATGCAGTTCTTCCTTATTAATTACATCATTTTTTATCATTATTTATTTTATAATAATTCTTACTTTTTAATATTTTCAAAAATGCAGTTCCCCCTTATTTACTCATTTAATTATTATTATTTATTTTATTAATATTTTGTAATTTTAGAATTTGTTTATTTTTGTTTATTTTTTAATGCAGTTCCCCCTTAGCAATGTATTTATTTATTTATTGTTATCTATTTTATAATTATCTTTAAAAAATATATATATATATTTTTGTTCATTTTTTTACGTCAGTTCCCCCTTATTTAATTTTTTTAATGAATAATTTCATTAATATTTTGTAATTCTTTTTCACTTATTTCTTTGCTTATTATTTAATGCAGTTTCCTGCTAATAATTTAATTATTTTTAGCTATTATTTATTTTACAAGTATTTTGTCATTTTTAAAATGTATTCATTTTGTTTATTTATAATGCAGTATCCCCTTATTCATTTATTGATTTTTTAATCTTTTTTTTAATAAATTACTTTGTAATTTTGTTAATTTATTTATCTTTCTATTTTTTTAAATGCAGTTCCCCCTTATTTACTCATTAAATTATTATTATTTATTTTATCAATATTTTGTAATTTTAGAGTTTGTTTATTTTTGTTTATTTTTTAATGCAGTTCCCCCTTATCAATGTATTTTCTTTTATTGTTATCTATTTTGTAATAATTTTTTTTAATGTTTTAATTTATTTTCGTTATTTTTTTAAATTCAATTCCCCCTTATTTCATTTTTTAATGAATAGTTTCATTAATATTTTGTAATTATTTTTCACTTATTTCTTTTTTTATTATTGAATGCAGTTTCCTGCTAATAGTTTGTTTATTTTTAGTTATTATTTATTTTATAAGTATTTTGTCATTTTTAAAAATGTATTCATTTTGTTTATTTATAATGCAGTCTCCCCTTATTCATTTATGCATTTTTTAATCATTATTTTTTTATTAATTGTCTTGTAATTTTGTTAATTTATTTATTTTTCCATATTTTTTTAATGCAATTCTTCCGTATTAAATTATTTCTTTTTTATCATTATTTATTTTAATAATATTTAGTATTTTTTTGTAATAATGTGTTTTTAATGCAGTTCCACCTTATTTATTTTTCAACAATTATTTATTTTGTTGATAGTGTATTTAAATTTATTTTTTAATCTATTTCTTTAACATACTTCCCCTATAAGTCAGCACATAATTACGAGCAGTGTTTCCCAGCAGCAATTTTTTTAATACATTTTTTTAATGCAGTTCTTCCTTATTAATTACATCATTTTTCATCATTATTTATTTTATAATAATTCTTACTTTTTAATATTTTTAAAAATGCAGTTCCCCCTTATTTACTCATTTAATTATTATTATTTATTTTATTAATATTTTGTAATTTTAGAATTTGTTTATTTTTGTTTATTTTTTAATGCAGTTCCCCCTTAGCAATGTATTTATTTATTTATTGTTATCTATTTTATAATTATCTTTAAAAAATATATATATATATTTTTGTTCATTTTTTTACGTCAGTTCCCCCTTATTTAATTTTTTTAATGAATAATTTCATTAATATTTTGTAATTCTTTTTCACTTATTTCTTTGCTTATTATTTAATGCAGTTTCCTGCTAATAATTTAATTATTTTTAGCTATTATTTATTTTACAAGTATTTTGTCATTTTTAAAATGTATTCATTTTGTTTATTTATAATGCAGTATCCCCTTATTCCTTTATTGATTTTTTAATCTTTTTTTTAATAAATTACTTTGTAATTTTGTTAATTTATTTATCTTTCTATTTTTTTAAATGCAGTTCCCCCTTATTTACTCATTAAATTATTATTATTTATTTTATCAATATTTTGTAATTTTAGAGTTTGTTTATTTTTGTTTATTTTTTAATGCAGTTCCCCCTTATCAATGTATTTTCTTTTATTGTTATCTATTTTGTAATAATTTTTTTTAATGTTTTAATTTATTTTTGTTATTTTTTTAAATTCAATTCCCCCTTATTTCATTTTTTAATGAATAGTTTCATTAATATTTTGTAATTATTTTTCACTTATTTCTTTTTTTATTATTGAATGCAGTTTCCTGCTAATAGTTTGTTTATTTTTAGTTATTATTTATTTTATAAGTATTTTGTCATTTTTAAAAATGTATTCATTTTGTTTATTTATAATGCAGTTTCCCCTTATTCATTTATTAATTTTTTTTCCCTTTTTTTTTATAAATTACTTTGTAATTTTGTTAATTTATTTATCTTTCTATTTTTTTTAAATGCAGTTCCCCCTTATTTACTCTTTTAATTATTATTATAAATGTTATTAATATTTTGTAATTTTAGAATTTGTTTATTTTTGTTGATTTTTTAATGCAGTTCCCCTTTATCGGGGAGCGTCTTCTAATGAGCACCTGGACGACAGTGACGAGACACCAGTTGGACTTCCTGTGTTGGTATGACAGCTACTATTTGAATGGGACATTTCATTAACGTTGTGTCATTTTCAAAAGTTATTATTTTGTCTCCTTTTTTATGCAGTTCCTCCTTATTTATTTATTTTTAATTATACTTTTTTAAAATCTATTTCTTTGTAAATTTTTTAACTTATGCAGTTCTTCCTTATTAATTAATTCATTTTTTATCATTATTTATTTTATTAATAATTCTTACTTTTTTATTTTTTTAAATGCAGTTCCCCCTTATTTACTATTTATTGTTATCTATTTTATAATTATCTTTAAAATGTTTTAATTTATTTTTGTTAATTTTTTGAATTCAGTTCCACCTTATTTCCTTTTTAATGAATAATTTCATTAATATTTTGTAATTTTTTTCACTTATTTCTTTGTTTATTATTTAATGCAGTTTCCTGCTAATACTTTATTTACTTGTAATTATTATTTATTTTATAAGTATTTTGTCATTTTTAAGTGTATTCATTTTGTTTATTTATAATGCAGTCTCCCCTTATTCATTTATGCATTTTTTAATCATTATTTTTTTATTAATTGTCTTGTAATTTTGTTAATTTATTTATTTTTACATATTTTTTTTATGCAATTCTTCCGTATTAAATTATTTATTTTTTTATCATTATTTATTTTAATAATATTTAGTATTTTTTTGTAATAATTTGTTTTTAATGCAGTTCCACCTTATTTTTTTTTTTAACAATTATTTATTTTGTTGATAGTGTATTTAAATTTATTTTTTAATATATTTCCTTAACACACTTCCCCTATAAGTCAGCACATAATTACGAGCAAAGTGTTTCCCAGCAGCAATTTTTTTAAATACATTTTTAATGCAGTTCTTCCTTATTAATTACATCATTTTTTATCATTATTTATTTTATAATAATTCTTAATTTTTAATGTTTTTTAAAAATGCAGTTCCCCCTTATTTACTCATTTAATTATTATTATTAATTTTATTAATATTTTAGAATTTGTTTATTTTTTAATGCAGTTCCCCCTTATCAAAGTATTTATTTATGTATTGTTATCTATTTTATAATTATCTTTAAAAAAAATAAAAAATATTTTTGTTCATTTTTTTACGTCAGTTCCCCCTTATTTAATTTTTTAATTAATAATTTCATTAATATTTTGTAATTCTTTTTCACTTATTTCTTTGCTTATTATTTAATGCAGTTTCCTGCTAATAATTTAATTATTTTTAGCTATTATTTATTTTATAAGTATTTTGTCATTTTTAAAATGTATTCATTTTGTTTATTTATAATGCAGTATTCCCTTATTCATTTATTGATTTTTTTTATTTAAATAAATTACTTTGTAATTTTGTTAATTTATTTATCTTTCTATTTTTTTAAATGCAGTTCCCCCTTATTTACTCATTAAATTATTATTATTAATTGTATTAATATTTTGTAATTTTAGAATTTGTTTATTTTTGTTTATTTTTTAATGCAGTTCCCCCTTATCAATGTATTTTCTTTTATTGTTATCTATTTTGTAATAATGTTTTTAATGTTTTAATTGATTTTTGTTAATTTTTTAAATTAAATTCCCCCTTATTTCTTTTTTTATGAATAATTTCATTAATATTATGTAATTATTTTTCACTTATTTATTTGCTTATTATTTAATGCAGTTTCCTGCTAATAATTTAATTATTTTTAGCTATTATTTATTTTACAAGTATTTTGTCATTTTTAAAATGTATTCATTTTGTTTATTTATAATGCAGTATCCCCTTATTCATTTATTGATTTTTTAATCTTTTTTTTAATAAATTACTTTGTAATTTTGTTAATTTATTTATCTTTCTATTTTTTCAAATGCAGTTCCCCCTTATTTACTCATTAAATTATTATTATTTATTTTATTAATATTTTGTAATTTTAGAATTTGTTTATTTTTTAATGCAGTTCCCCCTCATCAATGTATTTTCTTTTATTGTTATCTATTTTGTAATAATGTTTTTAATGTTTTAATTTATTTTTGTTAATTTTTTAAATTAAATTCCCCCTTATTTCTTTTTTTAATGAATAATTTTATTAATATTTTGTAATTCTTTTTCACTTATTTCTTTGCTTATTATTTAATGCAGTTTCCTGCTAATAATTTAATTATTTTTTAGCTATTATTTATTTTATAAGTATTTTGTCATTTTTAAAATGTATTCATTTTGTTTATTTATAATGCAGTCTCCCCTTATTCATTTATTGATTTTTTAATCTTTTTTTTTATTATAAATTACTTTGTAATTTTGTTAATTTATTTATCTTTCTATTTTTTTAAATGCAGTTCCCCCTTATTTACTCATTAAATTATTATTATTTATTTTATTAATATTTTGTAATTTTAGAATTTGTTTATTTTTGTTTATTTTTTAATGCAGTTCCCCCTTATCAATGTATTTTCTTTTATTGTTATGTATTTTGTAATAATTTTTTTAATGTTTTAATTTATTTTTGTTAATTTTTTTAATTCAATTCCCCCTTATTTCATTTTTTAATGAATAATTTCATTACCATACCATACCATACCAACTTTATTTATAAAGCCCTTTAAAAACAACCACAGTTGAAAAACAAAGGGCTGTACACCACAAAGAAATAAAGGCAAAGGACAGACTAAAAAATAAAATTTAAAACAGAAGTAAAATACACATTAAAAAAGCAAATACAAAATTACCCTAAGAACAATTTTGTTAGATAAAAAGCATTTTGTCATTATTTTTCACTTATTTCTTTGTTTATTATTTAATGCCGTTTCCTGATAATGATATATTTATTTTTAGTTATTATTTATTTTATAAGTATTTTGTCATTTTTAAAATGTATTCATTTTGTTTATTTATAATGCAGTTTCCCCTCATTCATTTATTAAATTTTTTATCTTTTTTTTTATCAATTACTTTGTAATTTTGTTAATTTATTTATCTTTCTATTTTTTTTAAATGCAGTTCCCCCTTATTTACTCATTTAATTATTATTATAAATTGTATTAATATTTTGTAATTTTAGAATTTGTTTATTTTTGTTGATTTTTTAATGCAGTTCCCCTTCATCGGGGAGCGTCTTGTAACGAGCACCTGGACGACAGTGACATGGAAACGCAACATGGCGGTATAGTTACCGTCGTCTCTGTCCTCCAGGATGTCTTGTAATGAGCACCTGGACGACAGTGAGGTGGAAACGCAACATGGCGGTATAGTTACCGTCGTCTCTGTCCTCCAGGATGGCGACCGTGGCAGAGGGGTGCGGGCGGCCCAGGCGGCCCCCCACAGGCGAGGAGAGGCTGACGTTGAAGTGCTCCTGGCCCTCGTAGAGCGAGTCGTCGATGACCACCACGTGGCACCACTTCTCCCGCTCGCCCCCGTGGAAGCGCAGTACGCTGGCGTGCTCCTCGGGCCGCGAGATGTAGTCCGAGTAGGACAGGACGCTGCCGGCTTCCGTGCCGGTGGCGGAACCTTGTAAGGAGAGGGCGCCGTTACTAGGAAAGTTGAGGCCATAAACGTCCTATTTCCTACTTTTAACTCTCACTCAGTCAAATTATGTTGACATTTTCAACACCAACGAAGAAATTGCGCTAGCTTGTTGCTAATATACATTGGCCTTTCTGTTTACATGCTACTGATTAGCATTAGCGATTTTACATGGCGATTTGTACACCTCTAATGGAAACTAAAATTAAGAAAGCTTTTTTTTTTACACCGAATTTTGTCAATTGAATTTTTTTTTACATCCAATTATACTGACAATTTCATTGGAAAAAAAAATGTTAACAAAATGCGTGTGTTTAAAAATATTCAGTGTAAAAAAAAAAAAATGTCAGTGTATAAAAATTCAGTACTTAAAAATTCAGTGTAAAAAAATGTTTGTGTATTAAAATTCAGTGTAAAAAAAATTGCAGTCTATAAAAATTCAGTGCTTAAAAATTCAGTCTAAAATTTCATCCATCCGTCATTCATTTTCTTCCGCTCATCCAAGGTCGGGTCGCGGGGGCAGCAGCCTAAGCAGAGTAAAAAAATCAGTGTAAAAAAAATGTCAGTGTGTAAAAATTCAGTGTACAAAAATTCAGGGTAGAAAAAAATGTCAGTGTATAAAAATTCAGTGTATAAAATTTCAGCGTTTACAAATTTCAGTGTTTAAAAATTCAGTGTGTAAAAATTCAGTGTACAAAAATTCAGGGTAGAAAAAAATGTCAGTGTATAAAAATTCAGAGTATAAAATTTCAGCGTTTACAAATATCAGTGTTTAAAAATTCAGTGTGAAAAAATTGAGTGTATAAAAAATTTAGTGTATACAAAATTCAGTATATAAAATTTCAGCGTTTACAAATTTCAGTGTTTAAAAATTAAGTTTGTAAAAATTCAGTGTAAAAAAATGTCAGTGTTTAAAAATTCAGTGTAAAAAAAAATTCAGTGTATAAAAATTCAGCGTAAAAAATGCATCTATCCACCCATCCATTTTCTTCCGCTTATCCGATGTCAGGTCGCGGGGGCAGCAGCCTAAGCAGACTAAAAAAATCCAGTGTAAAAAAAATGTCAGTGTATAAAAAATTCTGCGTATTTTTCAAACACTGAATTTCAAAACAAACATATTATGATGCAAAAAAATGAAAACCCAAAAAATTCAGTTACATAAATCCGGTGTCAAAAAAAAAAAGCTTTCGTAATGAAGACACAAATTAACCTCCGTACACGTTACAATCAAACAGCTGGCGCGTAATAAGAACAATACTTACAGTGTTAACACTTTCCAGGGCGCAACAAAACACCAGATCCAGGGGTTTGCGTGTTGACTGGCTAGTTAGTTAGCGACCTATCTTAAAAAGGTATGTGCAGATTTCAATGAAACTTTCAGGAAATGTCAGAAATGGGATAAGGAACACGTAATTTGGTTTTAAGAATGATCCGGATCACAGTCTGGATTCGGGATTGGTCTGTTCAATGTTTACAGTGCGGCGCTAATTAGCCCTAATTTCCCGTGCGCATTGCTAATGAGATGGCGGTTGTGTGGTGATGAGGTTGAAATGTCACCTGTAATGAGCGGTGCGTGGATGAGAGGCGGTGTTAGCACACTTTGTGGCGTGTGCGTGGATGAGAGGTGGTGTTAGCACACTTTGTGGCGTGTTGACCTTTCTGCGGCTGCAAATGAAACAAGGCGCAGGCCGCCCCCATCCCTGGTTCTTCCTGCTGGCTTTTGACGGCACTCAGAGAAGAGTCACGATCCACGACTTGAGAAAAAGCCATTAACGTGAATATATTAACATTTCATTAAAACCCGTCATTTTCAATCCAAGGGCTGCTCTTAAATTTTTTATAGGCGGTTTGTGAGGTCACAACATGGCGTCCTGTGTTGGTATGACAGCTACTATTTGCAAAAGCCCACTTTTGAATGTGACATTTCATTAACGTTGTGTCATTTTTAAAAGTTATTATTTTGTTTATTTTTTTATGCATTTCCTCCTTATTTATTTATTTTTTTAATCATACTTTTTTAAATTAATTTATTTGGAATTTTGTTAATTTATTTATCTTTCTATATTTTTAATGCAGTTCTTTCTTATTAATTAATTTTTTGTCATTATTTATTTGATTAATAATTCTTACTTTTTAAACATTTTTAAATGCAGTTGCCCCTTATTTACTCATTTAATTATTATTCTTTATTTTATTAATATTTTGTATTTTTAGAATTTGTTTATTTTTTGTTTATTTTTTGAATGCAGTTCCACTTTATCAATGTTTTTTATTGTTATCTATTTTATAATTATTATTAAAAATTGTTTATTTATTTTTGTTCATTTTTTAAATTCAGTTCCCCCTTATTTCCTTTTTTAATGAATAATTTCATTAATATTTTGTAATTTATTTCACTTATTTGTTTGTTTATTATTTAATGCAGTTTCCTGCTAATCATTTATTTATTGTTAGTTATTCTTTATTTTATAAGTATTTTGTCATTTTTAAAATGTATTGTATTGTTTATTTATAATGTAGTTTCCCCTTATTAATTTATTGATTTTTTAATCTTTTTTTTTAATCAATTTCTTTGTAAATTTGTTAATTTATTTATCTTTCTATATTTTTAATGCAGTTTTTCCTTATTAATTACATTTTTATCATTATTTATTTTATAATAATTCTTACTTTTTAAAGTGTTTTGAAATGCAGTTCCCCCTTATTTACTCATTTAATTGTTATTATTTATTTTATTAATATCTTAGAATTTTAGAATTTGTTTAATTTTGTGGATTTTTTTTATGCAGTTCTCCCTCATCAATTTATTTATTTATTCATTTTTATCTATTTTATAAATATTTTTAAATTTTTTAAATTTATTTTTGTTAATTTTTTAAAATTCAGTTCCCCTTTATTTCCTTTTTTAATAAATAATTTCATTAATATTTTGTCATTTATTTCACTTATTTGTTTGTTTATTATTTAATGCAGTTTCTTGCTAATCATTTATTTATTTGTAGTTATTATTTATTTTATAAGTATTTTGTCATTTCTAAAATGTATTAATTTTGTTTATTTATAATGCAGTTTCCCCTTATTAATTTATTGATTTTTAATCAATTTTTAAATGTAAGTTAATTAATAATTAATACATTAATTTATTAATTTAATAATTGATTTAATTAAATTAATAAATTAATGTAATTTTTAAATGTCTTTTTAATTTTGTTAATTTATTTATCTTTCTATATTTTAATGCAGTTCTCCCTTATTAATTACATCATTTTTTATCTATATTTATCTTATTAATAATTTGTATTTGTTTCATTTTTTTAAAAATACAGTTCCCCTTTATTTACTCATTTAATAATTATTATTTACTTTATTAATATCAGTTCTTTCCTTGTTTGTGGGAAGAAAGTGGAAATATGGAATCAAGGTTGGTTGCATGAACAAACTTGGTAACCAGGAAGTCAATCAGGTGACAGTATCAACTGTCAAGTTTGGTTGATTCTTTGCATGGAGTGAAAAGAGAAAGTCAAAATGAAAAAATTGTGGTCACCTGGACAGGTTTTTGGATTTTTTCCAACGGGACCGTAGTCAGACCAATGTGGTCTGTACATGATGCAAGGCAAGACCGCTAATGCCACACCACCTTAGCTCACCCTTTAGAGCACAGCTGCAACTTTCTGCCACTACACCTGCAGAAAATAGTTCTTCTCAGGTTTCTCTATGTTTACATTTTCACACTTTGCACTATTTTCTACTTCCCGAAGAAGCTGCTGCGAATTCAGGCAATTTAGGGAGGAACTATTTGAAGAACATTCCCTAAAAACATGGCTGCCTTTCTTTTGCTTGTTGATTGGGATGAACGCCCCCTGCTGGGGGAGAAGGTGAGCGTACGACGAGGCGTTCAAGGTCCTACCTTGCTGAGTGTAGCAGAGCACCAGGAGCTCCTCGCTGACGTCCCCGCTGCGATGCACCGGGATGGACAGACGGCCCACACCCTCCTCCACCCACAGGAGCCGCTCCGGGAAGAAGACGGTGGACTCTGATGGAAGGCAGAAGAAGCTTTTAGCCATCACACACTTCAAGTTGGACCACCATTTTTGTTTGGGGACTTTTTGGATAATTACAAGACTTTTGGAGAATAGGCAGGAAGAACCTCAGGGAGAGATTGTCTGATCCCAGGAAGGATCATGAAGGCAAGGTGGGAGGATTAGGTCTGGGAGATATGGCTGAAAACTGTATCACGATATCAGTCATGAAGGCAAGGTGGGAGGATTAGGTCTGGGAGATATGGCTGAAAACTGTATCACGATATCAGTCATGAAGGCAAGGTGGGAGGATTAGGTCTGGGAGATATGGCTGAAAACTGTATCACGATATCAGTCATGAAGGCAAGGTGGGAGGATTAGGTCTGGGAGATATGGCTGAAAACTGTATCACGATATCAGTCATGAAGGCAAGGTGGGAGGATTAGGTCTGGGAGATATGGCTGAAAACTGTATCACGATATCAGTCATGAAGGCAAGGTGGGAGGATTAGGTCTGGGAGATATGGCTGAAAACTGTATCACGATATCAGTCATGAAGGCAAGGTGGGAGGATTAGGTCTGGGAGATATGGCTGAAAACTGTATCACGATATCAGTCATGAAGGCAAGGTGGGAGGATTAGGTCTGGGAGATATGGCTGAAAACTGTATCACGATATCAGTGTTCTGTATCGCTCAGTCAAGTGTCCGCCATTGGACAGTGTTCCTAATCAAGTGTCCGCCACTGGACAGTGTCCCTAATCAAGAGACTTAAAACCAGGGGAGACAGGGCCTTCTCTGTGGTCGGCCCTAAACTCTGGAACATTCTGCCCCTCCATGTTCAAACTGCTCCCACAGTGGAGTGTTTTAAGTCTCGTCTAAAGACCCACTTTTATTCTTTGGCTTTTAACACTACGTGAGTTGTGTGGTCTTCTGTCCTCTGTTGTCCTGTGTGGTTAGGGTTAGGGTTATAAATTTTGATGTCTATTTTACTGTTTTAATTGGTTTCACCCTTTAAAATCGTTTTTAATCATATTTATTTTTTATATTGTCTCTGTATTGGTTTTCTATTCATTTATTCTTTGTTTTTATTCAGTCATTGGTGTAGCATAATATTGTTTTTAATATTGTTTTTAATATAGTTTTTAATATTGTTTTTAATATTGTTTTTAACATGGCTGTGCAGCACTTTGGAAACATTCTTGTTGTGTAAATGTGCTATATAAATAAAGTGGATTGGATTGGATTGAAGTGTCTGTCACTGGACAGTGTCCCTAATCAAGTGTCCGCCACTGGACAGTGTCCCTAATCAAGTGTCCGCCACTGGACGGTGTCCCTAATCAAGTGTCCGCCACTGGACGGTGTCCCTAATCAAGTGTCCGCCACTGGACGGTGTTCCTAATCAAGTGTCCGTCACTGGACGGTGTCCCTAATCAAGTGTCCGCCACTGGACGGTGTTCCTAATCAAGTGTCCGTCACTGGACAGTGTCCCTAATCAAGTGTCCGTCACTGGACAGTGTTCCTAATCAAGTGTCCGTCACTGGACAGTGTTCCTAATCAAGTGTCCGCCACTGGACAGTGTCCCTAATCAAGTGTCCGTCACTGGACAGTGTCCCTAATCAAGTGTCCGCCACTGGACAGTGTCCCTAATCAAGTGTACGTCACTGGACAGTGTCCCTAATCAAGTGTCCGTCACTGGACAGTGTCCCTAATCAAGTGTCCGTCACTGGACAGTGTTCCTAATCAAGTGTCCGTCACTGGACAGTGTCCCTAATCAAGTGTCCGCCACTGGACAGTGTCCCTAATCAAGTGTCCGCCACTGGACGGTGTCCCTAATCAAGTGTCCGCCACTGGACGGTGTCCCTAATCAAGTGTCCGCCACTGGACGGTGTCCCTAATCAAGTGTCCGCCACTGGACGGTGTTCCTAATCAAGTGTCCGCCACTGGACGGTGTTCCTAATCAAGTGTCCGTCACTGGACAGTGTCCCTAATCAAGTGTCCGTCACTGGACAGTGTTCCTAATCAAGTGTCCGTCACTGGACAGTGTTCCTAATCAAGTGTCCGCCACTGGACAGTGTCCCTAATCAAGTGTCCGTCACTGGACAGTGTCCCTAATCAAGTGTCCGCCACTGGACAGTGTCCCTAATCAAGTGTACGTCACTGGACAGTGTCCCTAATCAAGTGTCCGTCACTGGACAGTGTCCCTAATCAAGTGTCCGTCACTGGACAGTGTTCCTAATCAAGTGTCCGTCACTGGACAGTGTCCCTAATCAAGTGTCCGCCACTGGACAGTGTCCCTAATCAAGTGTCCGCCGCTGGACAGTGTCCCTAATCAAGTGTCCGCCGCTGGACAGTGTCCCTAATCAAGTGTCCGCCGTTGGACAGTGTCCCTAATCAAGTGTCCGCCGTTGGACAGTGTCCCTAATCAAGTGTCCGCCGTTGGACAGTGTTCCTAATCAAGTGTCCACCACTGGACAGTGTTCCTAATCAAGTGTCCGTCACTGGACAGTGTCCCTAATCAAGTGTCCGTCACTGGACAGTGTCCCTAATCAAGTGTCCGTCACTGGACAGTGTTCCTAATCAAGTGTCCGCCGTTGGACAGTGTTCCTAATCAAGTGTCCGCCACTGGACAGTGTCCCTAATCAAGTGTCCGTCACTGGACAGTGTCCCTAATCAAGTGTCCGTCACTGGACAGTGTCCCTAATCAAGTGTCCGTCACTGGACAGTGTCCCTAATCAAGTGTCCGCCACTGGACAGTGTCCCTAATCAAGTGTCCGCCAGTGGACAGTGTCCCTAATCAAGTGTCCGCCAGTGGACAGTGTCCCTAATCAAGTGTCCGCCAGTGGACAGTGTCCCTAATCAAGTGTCCGCCGCTGGACAGTGTCCCTAATCAAGTGTCCGCCGCTGGACAGTGTCCCTAATCAAGTGTCCGCCGCTGGACAGTGTCCCTAATCAAGTGTCCGCCGCTGGACAGTGTCCCTAATCAAGTGTCCGCCGTTGGACAGTGTCCCTAATCAAGTGTCCGCCACTGGACAGTGTCCCTAATCAAGTGTCCGCCAGTGGACAGTGTTCCTAATCAAGTGTCCACCACTGGACAGTGTTCCTAATCAAGTGTCCGCCACTGGACAGTGTTCCTAATCAAGTGTCCGCCACTGGACAGTGTCCCTAATCAAATGTCCGCCACTGGACGGTGTCCCTAATCGAGTGTCCGTCAGTGGACGGTGTCCCTAATCGAGTGTCCGTCACTGGACGGTGTCCCTAATCGAGTGTCCACTATTGGACAGTGTCCCTAATCGAGTGTGTACTATTAGACAGTGTTCCTAATCGAGTGTCCACTATTAGACGGTGTTCCTAATCGAGTGTCCGCCACTGGACGGTGTTCCTAATCGAGTGTCCGCCACTGGACGGTGTCCCTAATCGAGTGTCCGCCATTGGACGGTGTCCCTAATCGAGTGTCCGCTATTGGACGGTGTCCCTAATCGAGTGTCCGCTATTGGACGGTGTTCCTAATCGAGTGTCCGCTATTGGACGGTGTTCCTAATCGAGTGTCCGCTATTGGACGGTGTTCCTAATCGAGTGTCCGCTATTGGACGGTGTTCCTAATCGAGTGTCCGCTATTGGACGGTGTTCCTAATCGAGTGTCCGCTATTGGACAGTGTTCCTAATCGAGTGTCCACTATTGGACAGCGTTCCTAATCGAGTGTCCGCTATTGGACAGTGTTCCTAATTGAGTGTCCACTATTGGACAGCGTTCCTAATCGAGTGTCCGCTATGGACAGTGTTCCTAATCGAGTGTCCACTATTGGACAGTGTTCCTAATCGAGTGTCCACTATTGGACAGTGTTCCTAATCAAGTGTCCACTATTGGACAGTGTTCCTAATCGAGTGTCCACTATTGGACAGTGTTCCTAATTGAGTGTCCACTATTGGACAGTGTTCCTAATCGAGTGTCCACTATTGGACAGTGTTCCTAATCGAGTGTCCACTATTGGACAGTGTTCCTAATCGAGTGTCCACTATTGGACAGTGTTCCTAACCGAGTGTCCACTATTGGACAGTGTCCCTAATCGAGTGTCCGCTATTGGACGGTGTTCCTAATCGAGTGTCCGCTATTGGACGGTGTTCCTAATCAAGTGTCCACTATTGGACAGTGTTCCTAATTGAGTGTCCACTATTGGACAGTGTTCCTAATCAAGTGTCCACTATTGGACAGTGTTCCTAATTAAGTGTCCACTATTGGACAGTGTTCCTAATCGAGTGTCCACTATTGGACAGTGTTCCTAATCAAGTGTCCACAGAGTTTGGTTGCTAATCTCTCAAATGGAAAAAAAATCTTGTAGAAAGTTTTTGTCAAAGAGTATTTTTAGAAAGTGAAAGTGAAAGTGAAAAAGCAGCTTTCTTGCGCAAGAATGCTGGCGGCGGCAGCGAGCAGGCAGTCTTCTCGCAGACCAGAGTCTCTGATCTTTGACAGGAAGTAGTCGGAGAGCTCGGCGTGGCGACGTCTAATTACGCCGCGCTCCAAGACCTCGTTATGAATGATCAGAGCCAGACTGGCTGAACAACAACAATATGGAGCAGGACTGGCCAGAGACTAGCAGAGTTTAGCGTCCTCCTGGGGATCTTTGTCTCATGGTGATGGTCTTCAGAGAGAGTGAAGCATCTCTGTCACATTAGACAATCTTCTCAGTGTAATGAAGTCACAGGGGAGGCAGCACACTTGTTGCTGTGGCCACTTTCAACCTTGCAACACTGCACCACTGTCACACAGGACACATGAGAGAGGAGAGAGGAGAGAGGAGAGAGGAGACATGAGAGAGGAGAGAGGAGAGAGGAGAGAGGAGACATGAGAGAGGAGAGAGGAGAGAGGAGAGAGGAGACATGAGAGAGGAGAGAGGAGAGAGGAGAGAGGAGAGAGGAGACATGAGAGAGGAGAGAGGAGAGAGGAGAGAGGAGACATGAGAGAGGAGACATGAGACATGAGAGAGGAGACATGAGAGAGGAGAGAGGAGAGAGGAGAGAGGAGAGAGGAGACATGAGAGAGGAGAGAGGAGAGAGGAGACATGAGACATGAGAGAGGAGAGAGGAGACATGAGACATGAGAGAGGAGAGAGGAGAGAGGAGACATGAGACATGAGACATGAGAGAGGAGAGAGGAGAGAGGAGACATGAGAGAGGAGAGAGGAGACATGAGCGAGGAGAGAGGAGACATGAGAGAGGAGACATGAGAGAGGAGACATGAGAGAGGAGACGAGACATGAGAGAGGAGACATGAGACATGAGCGAGGAGACATGAGACATGAGAGAGGAGAGAGGAGAGAGGAGAGAGGAGACATGACACATGAGAGAGGAGAGAGGAGACATGAGACATGAGAGAGGAGAGAGGAGAGAGGAGACATGAGACATGAGAGAGGAGAGAGGAGACATGAGCGAGGAGAGAGGAGACATGAGAGAGGAGACATGAGAGAGGAGACATGAGACATGAGCGAGGATACATGAGACATGGGAGAGGAGACATGAGAGAGGAGACATGAGAGAGGAGACATGAGACATGAGCGAGGAGACATGAGATATGAGAGAGGAGACATGAGAGAGGAGACATGAGACATGAGCGAGGAGACATGAGACATGAGCGAGGAGACATGAGAGAGGAGACGAGACATGAGAGAGGAGACATGAGACACGAGTGAGGAGACATGAGACATGAGCGAGGAGAGAGGAGACATGAGAGAGGAGACATGAGAGAGGAGACGAGACATGAGAGAGGAGACATGAGACACGAGCGAGGAGACATGAGACATGAGCGAGGAGAGAGGAGACATGAGAGAGGAGACATGAGAGAGGAGACGAGACATGAGAGAGGAGACATGAGACATGAGCGAGGAGACATGAGACATGAGAGAGGAGACATGAGAGAGGAGACATGAGACATGAGCGAGGAGACATGAGATATGAGAGAGGAGACATGAGAGAGGAGACATGAGACATGAGCGAGGAGACATGAGACATGAGCGAGGAGACATGAGAGAGGAGACGAGACATGAGAGAGGAGACATGAGACACGAGCGAGGAGACATGAGAAATGAGCGAGGAGAGAGGAGACATGAGAGAGGAGACATGAGTGAGGAGACGAGACATGAGAGAGGAGACATGAGACATGAGAGAGGAGAGAGGAGAGAGGAGAGAGGAGACATGAGACATGAGAGAGGAGAGAGGAGAGAGGAGACATGAGACATGAGAGAGGAGAGAGGAGACATGAGACATGAGAGAGGAGAGAGGAGACATGAGAGAGGAGAGAGGAGACATGAGCGAGGAGAGAGGAGACATGAGAGAGGAGACATGAGAGAGGAGACATGAGAGAGGAGACGAGACATGAGAGAGGAGACATGAGACATGAGCGAGGAGACATGAGACATGAGAGAGGAGAGAGGAGAGAGGAGACATGAGACATGAGAGAGGAGAGAGGAGACATGAGACATGAGAGAGGAGAGAGGAGAGAGGAGACATGAGACATGAGAGAGGAGAGAGGAGACATGAGCGAGGAGAGAGGAGACATGAGAGAGGAGACATGAGAGAGGAGACATGAGAGAGGAGACGAGACATGAGAGAGGAGACATGAGACATGAGCGAGGAGACATGAGACATGGGAGAGGAGACATGAGAGAGGAGACATGAGAGAGGAGACATGAGACATGAGCGAGGAGACATGAGATATGAGAGAGGAGACATGAGAGAGGAGACATGAGACATGAGCGAGGAGACATGAGACATGAGCGAGGAGACATGAGAGAGGAGACGAGACATGAGAGAGGAGACATGAGACACGAGCGAGGAGACATGAGACATGAGCGAGGAGAGAGGAGACATGAGAGAGGAGACATGAGAGAGGAGACGAGACATGAGAGAGGAGACATGAGACACGAGCGAGGAGACATGAGACATGAGCGAGGAGAGAGGAGACATGAGAGAGGAGACATGAGAGAGGAGACGAGACATGAGAGAGGAGACATGAGACATGAGCGAGGAGACATGAGACATGAGAGAGGAGACATGAGACATGAGCGAGGAGACATGAGATATGAGAGAGGAGACATGAGAGAGGAGACATGAGACATGAGCGAGGAGACATGAGACATGAGCGAGGAGACATGAGAGAGGAGACGAGACATGAGAGAGGAGACATGAGACACGAGCGAGGAGACATGAGACATGAGCGAGGAGAGAGGAGACATGAGAGAGGAGACATGAGTGAGGAGACGAGACATGAGAGAGGAGAGAGGAGACATGAGAGAGGAGACATGAGAGAGGAGACATGAGAGAGGAGACATGAGACATGAGCGAGGAGACATGAGACATGAGAGAGGAGACATGAGAGAGGAGACATGAGACATGAGCGAGGAGACATGAGATATGAGAGAGGAGACATGAGAGAGGAGACATGAGACATGAGCGAGGAGACATGAGACATGAGCGAGGAGACATGAGAGAGGAGACGAGACATGAGAGAGGAGACATGAGACACGAGCGAGGAGACATGAGACATGAGCGAGGAGAGAGGAGACATGAGAGAGGAGACATGAGTGAGGAGACGAGACATGAGAGAGGAGACATGAGACACGAGCGAGGAGACATGAGACATGAGCGAGGAGAGAGGAGACATTAGAGAGGAGACATGAGAGAGGAGACGAGACATGAGAGAGGAGACATGAGACATGAGCGAGGAGACATGAAAGAGGAGACATGAGACATGAGCGAGGAGACATGAGACATGAGAGAGGAGACATGAGAGAGGAGACATGAGACATGAGCGAGGAGACATGAGACATGAGACATGAGAGAGGAGACATGAGACATGAGACATGAGAGAGGAGACATGAGACATGAGACATGAGAGAGGAGACATGAGACATGAGCGAGGAGACATGAGAGAGGAGACATGAGACATGAGCGAGGAGACATGAGACATGAGAGAGGAGACATGAGAGAGGAGACATGAGACATGAGAGAGGAGACATGGGACATGAGCGAGGAGACATGAGCGAGGAGACATGAGATATGAGAGAGGAGACATGAGAGAGGAGACATGAGACATGAGACATGAGAGAGGAGAGAGGAGACATGAGAGAGGAGACGAGACATGAGAGAGGAGACATGAGACATGAGCGAGGAGACATGAGATATGAGAGAGGAGACATGAGACATGAGAGAGGAGACATGAGACATGAGCGAGGAAACATGAGACATGAGCGAGGAGACATGAGATATGAGAGAGGAGACATGAGAGAGGAGACATGAGACATGAGAGAGGAGACATGAGACATGAGAGAGGAGACATGAGACATGAGCGAGGAGACATGAGACATGAGTGAGGAGACATGAGATATGAGAGAGGAGACATGAGAGAGGAGACATGAGACATGAGACATGAGAGATGAGACATGAGATGAGAGATGAGACATGAGACATGAGACATGAGAGATGAGACATGAGAGATGAGACATGAGATGAGAGATGAGAGATGAGACATGAGACATGAGAGATGAGATGAGAGATGAGACATGAGAGATGAGAGATGAGACATGAGATGAGAGATGAGACATGAGAGATGAGACATGAGATGAGAGATGAGATGAGAGATGAGACATGAGATGAGAGATGAGAGATGAGAGATGAGACATGAGATGAGAGATGAGACATGAGACATGAGACATGAGAGATGAGATGAGAGATGAGAGATGAGACATGAGAGATGAGAGATGAGACATGAGAGATGAGAGATGAGAGATGAGACATGAGACATGAGAGATGAGAGATGAGATGAGAGATGAGATGAGAGATGAGAGATGAGAGATGAGAGATGAGAGATGAGACATGAGAGAGGAGACATGAGATGAGACATGAGACATGAGAGATGAGACATGAGATGAGAGGATGCTGTGAGGACCAGACTGACTTCAGGAGACATGGAGACTTTTTACTAACAGCAGTCACTTCTTTGTCACACTAGGAAGACAAGTGGAAGATGCTGTTTGTGTTGACTTTTGTGTCGTGTTGACTTATGTGTCTTGTGTTGACATTTGTGTCTTGTGTTGACATTTGTGTCTTGTGTTGACATTTGTGTCTTGTGTTGACATTTGTGTGTTGTGTTGACATTTGTGTGTTGTGTTGACATTTGTGTGTTGTGTTGATGTGTGTGCATTGTGTTGACTAATGTGTCTTGTGTTGACTTTTGTGTGTTGTGTTGACATTTGTGTGTTGTGTTGACTTTTATGTGTTGTGTTGCCATGTGTGTGTTGTGTTGACATGTGTGTGTTGTGTTGCCATGTGTTGTGTTGCCATGTGTGTGTTGTGTTGACATGTGTGTGTTGTGTTGCCATGTGTTGTGTTGCCATGTGTGTGTTGCCATGTGTGTGTTGACATGTGTTGTGTTGCCATGTGTTGTGTTGCCATGTGTTGTGTTGCCATGTGTGTGTTGCCATGTGTGTGTTGTGTTGCCATGTGTATGTTGTGTTGCCATGTGTATGTTGTGTTGCCATGTGTGTGTTTTGTTGCCATGTGTGTGTTGCCATGTGTGTGTTGTGTTGCCATGTGTATGTTGTGTTGCCATGTGTTGTGTTGCCATGTGTGTGTTGTGTTGCCATGTGTGTGTTGCCATGTGTGTGTTGTGTTGCCATGTGTATGTTGTGTTGACATGTGTTGTGTTGCCATGTGTGTGTTGTGTTGCCATGTGTGTGTTGCCATGTGTGTGTTGTGTTGCCATGTGTGTGTTGCCATGATGGCCACTGACCGTCGCCAGGATCCAGGATGTCCACTGTGGCCGTGGCAGGAAACTCCAGCGCCGCCATGACCGGCTCAGACAGAAGAATCTGGAAGGTCTCAGACTGCTCGTACTTGCCGTCCACCAGGATGTGGACCCGCCAGGTGGCGCTGGTCTGGCCCGGATTGAACTGGACCTGCCTTTGAGACTTCCCCCTGAAGTCCTGGTCCTTCTTGGCGCTGCCGTCCCGCGTGGAGATCCCTGTGGTGGTGGAACACATGCGGAGTGGATTAGACGCCTCAGGACCGGTTCTGCCGTGATCCTGTCAGAACTTTGGGAACACGTCGGATTTATTTGGCAACGACTTCTTTGTGACAAGATTTAAAGACGGAACGTGTGCGCCTTCTTTTCAGCGCGGCGGCGTGGCGGCCGACATCAGACAAGCCATGATGGGGAATTATGGGAAATGATGATTATGGAACATACAGGAAATGATGATTATGGAACATACAGGAAATGATGATTATGGAACATACAGGAAATGATGATTATGGAACATACAGGAAATGATGATTATGGAACATACAGGAAATGATGATTATGGAACATACAGGAAATGATGATTATGGAACATACAGGAAATGATGATTATGGAACATACAGGAAATGATGATTATGGAACATACAGGAAATGATGATTATGGAACATACAGGAAATGATGATTATGGAACATACAGGAAATGATGATTATGGAACATACAGGAAATGATGATTATGGAACATACAGGAAATGATGATTATGGAACATACAGGAAATGATGATTATGGAACATACAGGAAATGATGATTATGGAACATGCAGGAAATGATGATTATGGAACATACAGGAAATGATGATTATGGAACATACAGGAAATGATGATTATGGAACATACAGGAAATGATGATTATGGAACATACAGGAAATGATGATTATGGAACATACAGGAAATGATGATTATGGAACATGCAGGAAATGATGATTATGGAACATACAGGAAATGATGATTATGGAACATACAGGAAATGATGATTATGGAACATACAGGAAATGATGATTATGGAACATACAGGAAATGATGATTATGGAACATACAGGAAATGATGATTATGGAACATACAGGAAATGATGATTATGGAACATACAGGAAATGATGATTATGGAACATACAGGAAATGATGATTATGGAACATACAGGAAATGATGATTATGGAACATGCAGGAAATGATGATTATGGAACATGCAGGAAATGATGATTATGGAACATACAGGAAATGATGATTATGGAACATACAGGAAATGATGATTATGGAACATACAGGAAATGATGATTATAGAACATACAGGAAATGATGATTATGGAACATACAGGAAATGATGATTATGGAACATACAGGAAATGATGATTATGGAACATGCAGGAAATGATGATTATGGAACATACAGGAAATGATGATTATGGAACATACAGGAAATGATGATTATGGAACATGCAGGAAATGATGATTATGGAACATACAGGAAATGATGATTATGGAACATACAGGAAATGATGATTATGGAACATACAGGAAATGATGATTATGGAACATACAGGAAATGATGATTATGGAACATACAGGAAATGATGATTATGGAACATACAGGAAATGATGATTATGGAACATGCAGGAAATGATGATTATGGAACATACAGGAAATGATGATTATGGAACATACAGGAAATGATGATTATGGAACATGCAGGAAATGATGATTATGGAACATGCAGGAAATGATGATTATGGAACATACAGGAAATGATGATTATGGAACATACAGGAAATGATGATTATGGAACATGCAGGAAATGATGATTATGGAACATGCAGGAAATGATGATTATGGAACATACAGGAAATGATGATTATGGAACATGCAGGAAATGATGATTATGGAACATGCAGGAAATGATGATTATGGAACATACAGGAAATGATGATTATGGAACATACAGGAAATGATGATTATGGAACATACAGGAAATGATGATTATGGAACATACAGGAAATGATGATTATAGAACATACAGGAGTGTGACAAGCAGGCCTATCAGCGGTGCATTCAAGTGCTGGCGGCACAATCAGACACGAGATGGAGGACAACTTGTCAGCCTTTTACTGAACATCAGTGGAGCACGCTGGCCACTTCATTAGGCACACCTGCGCTGTGGAAACATCTCCTTGGACAGTGTTCCTAATCAAGTGTCCGTCATTGGACAGTGTTCCTAATCAAGTGTCCATCATTGGAGAGTGTTCCTAATCAAGTGTCCATCATTGGACAGTGTTCCTAATCAAGTGTCCATCATTAGACAGTGTTCCTAATCAAGTGTCCGTCATTGGACAGTGTTCCTAATCAAGTGTCCGTCATTGGACAGTGTTCCTAATCAAGTGTCCGTCGTTGGACAGCGTTCCTAATCAAGTGTCCGTCATTGGACAGTGTTCCTAATCAAGTGTCCACCATTGGCCAGCGTTCCTAATCAAGTGTCCACCATTGGCCAGCGTTCCTAATCTGGTGTCCGCCGTTGGAGTCAAAGATTTTTTGGTTCGTTTTAAAAATGCTAAAAACAGATATTGTGTCAACTTTGTATTATAGGTGACAAATAATATTATTTACAATTATTAATTAGAACATTTCAGCTTTTTCTCATGACTTTTCAATATTTTTTGATCGTTTTCTATTATTCTTATGTTTTTTCCCCCCCATGTAAACATATAATAACAACAATACGATTGTCTAACTGCATAAAATTGTCTGTCAAAAATACTAATCTTCATTTACACATTTAACAGTGTTTATTATGGTTGTTGTAATTATTTAAATTCATTTATAAGTTAGTATTATTAAATTTTTTATTACCTAACTAAAATTTATTTTTTCGGTCAAAGTGTTTTTTTCATTGTGAAATCCTTTAATATTTTACAGTCGGGGTGTCTAAACCTTTCCCACCAAAGGCCGCATACTGAAAAAAGGGAGTTTGATATATATTTTTTTAATTTAAAAAAAAATGCTAAAAAGAGATATTATATATGTATTTAAAGACAAAATGTTGTGTTATATGTGACTAAGTTTATTATTATTAATTAAAAAATGTCAGATTTTTCCTCATTACATTCTGATTGATCTTTTTTTCTTACATAGTTTTTTAAAATTTAGTCATTATTTCAGTAGACATGTTATTTATATTTGCATAAAGAATCAGATCAATATCGCTGATACCAGCCTGAATGGGTGGTATCGCACATCACTACCTTATACCTCTCCCGCATCATCTACATTTCTTCCTTCTGTTGTCCCTCCCTTCCTTCCCCTCCTACCTCCCCTCCTTCCTTCCTTCCTTGCTCATCCCATCTTCCTTTTGGCGACTCCACCACAGGACTAGAAAGTTACGCCTGGAGATGAGCGCGAAGAAATCAGGCGTCGCTGCGGCACAAGGCGAGATGAGAAGCATCCATCCCGGGCGAGGCATTGTGCTCGTTAAGTTTATCACCACGACGACGCTAATTGCCCTCCCAGGTCACATTGCCCCCCCTGCTTGCGGGCGCGCACGTGCACACGCTGGATGGGCGCGCTGCACGGGAAAGAACGCCGCCTGGTTCATTTTATAACCTCGTGGAGCAACATGCCGAGTGTGTGGATGTTGGAACGGTTCAAATCGGATGAGAAATGTGGCATATGGAGAGGTTTCTGTATTGCCCATTCATTTTCAATGGGGGGGGATTCCTGGTAATCAGGGAATTTTTGGAACCGGGAAAGGGTGAGTGGAGTGTGTGGATGTTGGAACGGTTCAAATTGGTTGAGAAATGTGGGATATGGAGAGGTTTGTATATTGGCCATTCATTTTCAATGGGCGTAATTCCTGGTAATCAGGGAATTTTCTGAATTTGGAAACATGCTGAGTGTGTGGATGTTGGAACGGTTCAAATCGGATGAGAAATGTGGGATATGGAGAGGTTTCTGTATTGCTTATTCATTTTCAATGGGGGGAATTCCTGGTAATCAGGGAATTTTCGGAAGCGGGAAAACTGCCGAGTGTGTGGATGTTGGAACGGTTCAAATCGGATGAGAAATGTGGCATATGGAGAGGTTTCTGTATTGCCCATTCATTTTCAATGGGGGGGGGATTCCTGGTAATCAGGGAATTTTTGGAACCGGGAAAGGGTGAGTGGAGTGTGTGGATGTTGGAACGGTTCAAATTGGTTGAGAAATGTGGGATATGGAGAGGTTTGTATATTGGCCATTCATTTTCAATGGGCGTAATTCCTGGTAATCAGGGAATTTTCTGAATTTGGAAACATGCTGAGTGTGTGGATGTTGGAACGGTTCAAATCGGATGAGAAATGTGGGATATGGAGAGGTTTCTGTATTGCTTATTCATTTTCAATGGGGGGAATTCCTGGTAATCAGGGAATTTTCGGAAGCGGGAAAACTGCCGAGTGTGTGGATGTTGGAACGGTTCAAATCGGATGAGAAATGTGGGATATGGAGAGGTTTGTATATTGCCCATT
>NC_084735.1:1229537-1262037 GCF_033978785.1 Entelurus aequoreus | reverse complement strand
TTTATTTTGTGTTTAATTTTTCAATTAACTTATTTTTAACATGTTATTTATTTTCATATATATTTATTCATTTGTATTTTTTTTAATTTCCATTTTGACCCAGAATGAGTAATTGTATTTAATTTTTTTAAGTTTTTATTTTTTTGGGTTTTTATTTTGTGTTTATTTTGGAATCCATTCATTGTTTTCGATTGCCAGTTTGACCCTGGAATGAATGATTTCTATTTTCATGACTTCCTGTGGGGAAAATGTGGAATTTTTGTTTAATCTGAGACAGTAATGTCAACATAATAGATAGATGCTACGTATGCTAACAGGTACTGTGTGCTAACACCTCCCTCATTAGCACGGGCTAATGAGGGAGGTCACTGATTGGCCGAAGGGCACCAATTAAAAAGTGATTAGAAGCAACGTCATTAACAAAAATAGAAAACGGGATCATGTGATCACTCACCAACGAAGGAGGTCTCGCCAAGGTAGCCTCTCCGCCTCAGGACCACCTCCAGGAACTGGTCCTCCTCGTCCACCACGTAGTGGTCCTTCTGCAGGGAGATCCACGACCAGTCCAGATGGAAACGCTGATCCTTCAGCTTGTTAGCACCTGAAACACAGCATTATTATTAATAACAGCAATAATAATAATAATATTAACAGCAACATTATTATTATTGACAGCAATAATAATAAGACTAACAGCGACAATGTAATTATTACTAGTAGAAGTGGAAGTAGGAGGAAATATAATACTATTCTTCTTCTTCTTCTTATTATTATTATTATTATTATCTACTCCTACAACTATTTTTAATATTATTCACTACTACTACTACTAGTAGTCAAATTTTATTTATTATTATTATTATTTGTAGTAAGAGTAGTGAAAGTAGTAGTACTAGTAGTAAATATGACTAGTATTAGTAATAAATAATTGCATTATTAGTAGTAGAATTAGTAGTAAATAATACTATTATTATTATTCACTACTCGTAGTAAAATATTACATATATTTTTTTTTTATTGATAGTAGTAGTAGTAGTAGTAAAAGTAGTAGTACTAAATATTAATAGTATTATTATACTAATAGTAAATATTACTAATATAAATAGTAATAAGTAATACTATTATTATTATTATTATTAATATTATTATTATTTACCACTACTACTAGTATTAAATATTATATATTATTATTTCTATTATTGGTAGTAGTAGTACATTTTTTTATTAGTATTTGTATTGGTAAATATTATTATAATGTTTACTATTTTTTACAAATACAACTATTATTATAATTATTATTTACTAAAAGTGGTAGTAGTCAAATAGTATCTATTAATTATTATTATTATTATTAGTAGTAGTTGTCGTAAATATTATCTCCCCATACTCCTACAACTATTATTAGTAGTAGTCAATGTTATTATTACCTACTACTCTCACTACTACTTAATTATTAATAATACTATAAATATATAACAATAATATTTAAAAAAACAATATCCATAATATAACAATAGTATTAATAATACAGTAGTAGAAGTAGTATATAATAATAATAATACAAATAATATTACTATTATATATATATATATATATATATATATATATATATATATATATATATATATATATATATATATATATATATATATATATATATATATATATATATATATATATATTATAATACTACAAGTAGTACATTATCAAGTAGATAATAATAATAATAGTATTTATTTTACTACAAACAAATTTTTTTATATTAATAATATTTACATTGTTATTATTACTACTAATACTACTATTATTATTTGTATTATTACATTATCTACTACTACAAGTAGTAGTAGCAAATATTATTATAAACTATTATTATTAGTCGTAGTAGTAATAGTGGTGGTTAAAGTAATAGTAATAGAATAATAATAGTTGTAGTAGTCTATTATTATTACTACTAATGTTATTAATATTATTGTTATCATTATCTGGTAAAGGCAGATTCTTTTCTTCCTTTGCATCACATTGAACTGTGTACCTAATGTAGTGACCAGACATCATGTGAATTTTTTTAAGCCATATTATTCATAATTCATGTTTTCGGGTAAGAATATCCACTTTGATGCATTTTTTAATTTTTTGTATATATATATATATATGTGTATATATATATATATATATATATATATATATATATATATATATATATATATATATATATATATATATATATATATATATATTGTGTACAACACAAACACAACAGTCCCTTTTTAGGAGAAGTTGCAGAACAACAACACAAATAGGAAAACCGAAGTGCTGTCGGGGGTGAAAAGTTCAGCACTTTTTGCAGCGTGGATGAAGAAAAAGGAGAAGAAGGAGAAGAAGAAGAAGATGATGAAGAAGGAGAAGAGGAAGATGATGAAGAAGGAGAAGAGGAAGGCGTAACAGGGATTATCACAATAAATGTGTTGTTGTGTAAAGCCTGCAGGCAAACACACACTCTTGTATTTGTTACCTTCTTGAGACGTGAGAAAAAAGCCTCCCTCTTTAGGACCAGCCTTTCTAGATATATAAAGAAGTGTATTTACAACATTAATAATATATACATACTATGCACATATAAAAAAGCTTCTTGTGAAAAATGAGTTGGAATTTCACAAGAAAAAGGTCACAATTTCACAAGAAAAATATAGAATTTTGGCAGTATTATAATAAGTTGTCATTTTACTCAACGCAAGTCAAAATTTTACAAGAAAAATGGAAATTTTGTGCAATATTATGATAACAGTCGCAATTTTACAAGAAAAAGCTAAAATTTTTGGCAATTTTATGAAACGAGTCGTAATTTTACTCGACAAAAGTCACAATTTCATAAGAAAACTTTAAAATGTTGCCAGTATTATAATAACAATCTGACATTTTTATTGGCAAAATGATGACAAAAGTCATCATTTTACTCCAAAAATGTCACAGTTTTACAAGAACAACAACAAAATTGGCGACATTGTGACAAAAGTCAGAATTTTATATGACAAATGTGCCGTTTTAAGTTTACATTAAAAAAAGTAATAATATTATGAGAAAATATTGCAATATTACAGAAACAGAAAGAATGTGAGAAATTGGTCCCAATTTTATAAGAAAAAAGTCGACACATTGTGAGGAAAAAGACTGCTTTTAGTTCATTTTTTGGTTTGTATTTGGTTTTGAATCTTCATTATTTACTTCAAGTTATTACAGAATGTCTCTATTTACATATTTTTTTTAACATTTTTTTATTAATTTTGGCCAGAGGTGGTGCATTTCAATTTTTTACACACACTTGTTATTTCATATGTTGACCAGAGGGGGAGAACTTCAAATTTTTACACACACTTGTTATTTCATATGTTGACCAGAGGGGGTGAACTTCCAATTTTTTACACACACTTGTTATTTCATATGTTGACTAGAGGGGGTGAACTTCCAATTTTTTACACACACTTGTTATTTCATATGTTGACCAGAGGGGGTGAACTTCAAATTTTTTACACACACTTGTTATTTCATATGTTGACCAAAGGGGGAGAACTTCAAATTTTTTACACACACTTGTTATTTCATATGTTGACCAAAGGGGAGAACTTCAAATTTTTACACACACTTGTTATTTCATATGTTGACTAGAGGGGGAGAACTTCAAATGTTTTACACACACTTGTTATTTCATATGTTGACCATAGGGGGAGAACTTCAAATTTTTACACACACTTGTTATTTCATATGTTGACCAGAGGGGGTGAACTTCAAATTTTTTACACACACTTGTTATTTCATATGTTGACCAGAGGGGGAGAACTTCAAATTTTTACACACACTTGTTATTTCATATGTTGACTAGAGGGGGAGAACTTCAATTTTCTTACACACACTTGTTATTTCATATGTTGACCAGAGGGGGTGAACTTCAAATTTTTTACACACACTTGTTATTTCATATGTTGACTAGCGGGGGTGAACTTCAAATTTTTTACACACACTTGTTATTTCATATGTTGACCAAAGGGGGAGAACTTCAAATTTTTACACACACTTGTTATTTCATATGTTGACTAGAGGGGGAGAACTTCACATTTTTTACACACACTTGTTATTTCATATGTTGACCATAGGGGGAGAACTTCAAATTTTTACACACACTTGTTATTTCATATGTTGACCAGAGGGGGAGAACTTCCAATTTTTACACACACTTGTTATTTCATATGTTGACTTTTAAAAGCGACACACAGTCAATTCTTGAGACACGAAGAAGGAAAAGTATCCTCCATATGAGGAGGTGTGAACAAGTGATGACATAAATCAATAACATTGCATCTAATAGACAATGTCTCATTAGCACCCCTGCTGGTGACATCCATCAAAATGAGAGTGGTCCCAAAAAAGGAGGGATCTGGTCAACATATGAAATAACAAGTGTGTGTAAGAAATTGAAATGCGCCCCCTTTGGCCAAAATTAATTAAAAAAAATAAAATAAATATGTGTATAGAGATATGCTGTAATAACTTGAAGTAAATAATGATGATTCAAAACCAATTATGAACAAAAAATATTACTAAAAGCAGTCTTTTTCCTCACAATGTGTCGACTTTGTTCTCAATTTTTGGCAATTTTTTGAAAAGAGTCGTCATTTTACTCGACAAAAGTCACAATTTTATAAGAAAACTAAAATGTTGGCAATATTATAATAATGATCTGGGATTATTATTGGCAAAATTATGACAAAAGTTGTTATTTTACTAAAGATATGTCACTATTTTACAAAGGCAACAAAAAAGTTGGCAACATTGTGATAAAAGTCAGCATTTCATATGACAAACGTCGCCATTTTCCATTAAAAATTTATAATTTTACATGAAAAAAGTAATAATTTTACGAGAAAATATTGCAATATTACAGAAACAGAAAGAACGTGAGAAATTGGTCCCAATCTTATGAGAACAGTTTCTGTAAAATTGCAAAATTTTCTCGTAAAATGATTACTTTTTTCATGTGAAATTATAATTTTTTCTATGCAAAACAGCGACTTTTATCACAATATTGCCAATTTTTTTTGTTGTTTTTGTAAAACAGTGCATTTTTTGATTAAAATTATGACTTTTGTCATGATTTTGCCAATAAAAATGTCAGATTATTATTAGAATATTGCCAACATTTTCAAGTTTTCTTATAAAATTACGACTCTTTTCATAAAATTGCCAAAAATGTAAGCTTTTTCTTGTAAAATTGTGACTGTTATTGAGTAAAATCCCAAATTTTATCATAATATTGTTTTTCTTGTACAATTTTGACTTGCGTTGAGTAAAATTACTACTTATTATAATACTGCCAAAAAAAGTTTTTCTTGTGAAATTGTCACCTTTTCTTGTGAAATTCCAACTCATTTTTCACAAGAAGCTTTTTTATATGTGCATAGTATGTATATATTATTAATGTTGTAAATACACTTCTTTATATATCTAGAAAGGCTGGTCCTAAAGAGGGAGGCTTTTTTCTCAGGCCTCAAGAAGGCTAGAAATACAACAACAACACACACACACACACACACACACACACACACACACACACACACACACACACACACACACACACACACACACACACACACACACACACACACACACACACACACACACACACACACACACACACACACAAGGTAAGGTTCAGGTAGCCTTAGCTTTCATTTAGTATCGTGACGACGAAAGTAAAGGTTGCGTTTGTGGTCAACATATGAAATAACAAGTGTGTGTAAGGAATTGAAATGCGCCCCCTTTGGCCAAAATTATTTTTTAAAAAAATAAAAAAATTGTGTAGACATACTGTAATAACTTGAAGTAAATAATGAAGATTCAAAACCAATTAAAAACCCAAAAATGAACTAAAAGCAGTCTTTTTTCTCACAATGTGTCAACTTTTTTCTCATAAAATTGGGAACAATTTCTCATATTCTTTCAGTTTCTGTAATATTGCAATATTTTCTAATAAAATTATGACTTTTTTAATGTAAAATTATATTTTTTTAATGCAAAACGGCGACATTTGTCATACAAAATGCCGACTTTTGTCACGATATTGCCAATTTTTTTGTTGTTCTTGTAAAACTGAAATTTTTTGAGTAAAATGATGACTTTTGTCATCACATTGCCAATAAAAATGTCAGATTATTATTATAACATTGCCAACATTTTCAAGGTTTTCTTATAAACTTGTGACTTTTGTCGAGTAAAATGACGACTCTTTTCATAAAATTGACAAAAATGTAAGCTTTTTCTTGTAAAATTGCGACTGTTATTGAGGAAAATCCCAAATTTTATCATTATATTGTTTTTCTTGTACAATTTTGACTTGCGTTGAGTAAAATTATGACTTATTATAATACAGCCAAAAAAAGTTTTTCTTGTGAAATTGTGACCTTTTTCTTGTGAAATTCCAACTCATTTTTCACAACAAGCTTTTTTATATGTGCATAGTATGTATATATTATTAATGTTGTAAATACACTTCTTTATATATCTAGAAAGGCTGGTCCTAAAGAGGGAGGCTTTTTTCTCAGCTCTCAAGAAGGTAACAAATACAAGAGTGTGTGTGTGTGTGTGTGTGTGTGTGTGTGTGTGTGTGTGTGTGTGTGTGTGTGTGTGTGTGTGTGTGTGTGTGTGTGTGTGTGTGTGTGTGTGTGTGTGTGTGTCCTCAAAAGGAGACATCAGCCAGCTCCTTCAGAAGTGAATAAAAGCAGCGGCGGCAGCCAAAAAAAGAAAAAGGATGAAGTGTGTAAACAGTCTTTTATGTGGAACTCAAATATGACACATTTGTTTGTGGGGGGAAGACATTATTCCAACAAAGAAATGTAACAATAAAGACTTTAGTGTCACCCCCGGAGACACGGCCAGATAAATGATACTAAACAGATTCTTTAACGAGCCCTCACGAGGCTAATATCAAAGTTCGGAAACAAACGCAAACACTGCTCTGTATTAATTATACAATATTCATATTAAAGGGCGGGTTATAAGCTGTCTTTGATCCTACCGAGCAAAAGGCTTGTAAAACTCCACCGTGTAGGATGGGGAGCGACGTGAGGGTGTCGGTTTCTTTGATGTGTTGTAATCCACAGGGAGATTTTGTCTTGACCCGAGATCTGCAAAGCGGAGAGGAGGCAGGGCCTGACCTCCCTACGGGCACCTTTTCTTTGAACTGTTTTCTAATCAATGGCTGTTTACGACCCTCCGTCCCTTTAGAAAACAGCTGTCGCCATGTAATCAGGGAAAGTCCACATAAAAGAGGAGGCGTACAATCTTTCGTCAGAGCGTGGTGAGACACTGTGCAAGGGGTAAAGGTGTACGCACTCTCCTTGCTGAGCCAAATGTAGTTCTGTCCTATTCCGATTCTGATTCTGATGGCTTCATCCGGCCAGGATCTTCAGCTCTCACTGGATCGGTTCGCAGCCGAGTGTGAAGCGACTGGGATGGGAATCAGCACCTCCAAGTCCGAGTCCATGGTTCTCGCCCAAGAAAGGGTGGAGTGCCATCTCCGGGTTGGGGAGGAGACCCTGCCCCAAGTGGAGGAGTTCAAGTACCCGGGAGTCTTCAGTAATGCGGACGCTGTATCGATCCGTTGTGGTGAAGAAGGAGCTGAGCCGGAAGGCAAAGCTCTCAATTTAGCGCTCGATCTACGTTCCCATCCTCACCTATGGTCATGAGCTTTGGGTTATGACCGAAAAGGACAAGATCACGGGTACAAGCGGCCCAAATGAGTTTCCTCCGCCGGGTGGCGGGTCTCTCCCTTAGAGATAGGGTGAGAAGCTCTGTCATCCGGGAGGAGCCAGATGAGGTGGTTCGAGCATCTGCTCAGGATGCCACCCGAACGCCTCCCTAGGGAGGTGTTTAGGGCACGTCCAACCGGTAGGAGGCCACGGGGAAGACCCAAGACACGTTGGGAAGACTATGTCTCCCGGCTGGCCTGGGAAGGCCTCGGGATCCCCCGGGAGGAGCTGGACCAAGTGGCTGGGGAGAGGGAAGTCTGGGCTTCTCTGCTTAGGCTGCTGCCCCCGCGACACGACCTCGGATAAGCGGAAGAAGATGGATGGATGGAATATCGAAAAGTATTGAAGTACATTTTGGTGCCGGTACCAAAATATTGGTATCGGGACAACACTCGATGCGGCGTTTAAGTCTTCTTCGCTCCACTTGTCCAAAAAAATGCACTAGCTTGATGCTAATACACACTGTTTTTGCTGTTAGCATTAGCGAATTTACATGGCGATTTCAACACCTCCAGAATTTGCGAATGAAAACTCCAACTAAGACGCACGTTGCAGTCACAGACAGCCGGTGCGTGATTTGTACAATACTTACAGTATTAACATTCCTTAGGGCGCAACAAAAGCCTCCATTTTTTTTTTTTTTTAGCCAAGACTGAAAGTTTTGTAGTTATGGGAGTTACCTCTGGGGCACACGGTGGCTAAAGCAAGGCTTCCCGCTCGTGTAGTAAGCGCCGCCACGTGCAAAGCGGAACAACCTGAGGACAACTAGCCCGCGGAAAGTTCTAGCAAGGATGTTTTTTCTTTTTTTTTTCCCAGTTTTGTCTGCAAAGACTTCACAGCACCTCAAGCGTCGCTCGCAGGGACACGGAAGTTCCCTCAGGTGCAAAAGTGTGTGTGTGTGTGTGTGTGTGTGTGTGTGTGTGTGTGTGTGAACAATAACAGCTAAAGGCGCGTGGTACAGTTTTGCACGCGCCTTTAGCAGCTAGCGCCGGTGCTCATTTGCCAGAAGAAGAAGAAGATGTTCCTCTCCAGACGCCATTAAACTTCTTCACTTTCCTCCAGCAGATTTACGGCTCTTATTAAGCGGAATGTAAAGATTGTGTACGACTCCCTCCAGTGCGACGCTCTTCTCTCGCTCTAGACTTCGGAGCACTGGAAGGAAGGAGGGAGGGAGGGAGGGAAATATATGCAAATGAGCGACGGCTTTGTCACGCTAATGTAATGAAATATAAATTAAAGTTGTACCTCAAATGAAATAGCGGGAAATATGAATTATTGCTGCCACTCAGTGTGTGTGTGTGTGTGTGTGTGTGTGCGTGTGTGTGTGTGTGTGTGTGTGTGTGTGTGTGTGTGTGTGTGTGTGTGTGTGTGTGTGTGTGTGTGTGTGTGTGTGTGTGTTGCCATGGCATTGTTAGATGCTCTGGCCCGCACCCTCCCCGGACACTTCATTAGGTACACCGTTAGCTGAGAGCTAACACAACAAAGTCTGTTTTTACAAGCAACAATACATACGATTTAAAAAAAAAAAGAAAAAAAAAAGGAGTACAGGTGCACAAAAAAAATGAATAAATCGATTCGCATCCGAATTGCAATTCTTATCAATACCGATTTTGAATCGATTAAAAAAAATAACAAAAAAAAATAAAATAAATAAATAAATAAATAAATAAATAAATAAATAAATTAAAAAAAAAAAAAAAAAAAAAAAAAAAAATATATATATATATATATATATATATATATATATATATATATATATATATATATATATATATATATATATATATATATATATATATAATAAATGTTTCTAAATTTTGACCCTAACCATCCCTAACCCTAACGTGTATATACAGTACAGGGTTAGTCCTAACCCTAACCCTTCATTCGATGCGTTTTCTTTATTCCCATGACTATTTCCATGGTAGATAGTCACATCCAAACTATGAATGAGCACATGTGGAGTTACGTACACAAACAAACAAAAAAGGTGAAACGACTGAAAACATGTTTTGTATTCTAGTTTCTTCAAAATAGCCACCCTTTGCTCTGATTACTGCTTTGCACACTCTTGGCATTCTCTCCATGAACTTAATCCTAAACCTAACCCAAATTTAACCCCAGCTCTAGACCTAACCCTAACCACAACCCCACAACCTAACACTAACCCTAACCTAACCATAACCCAAACCCCAAACTGTAAACATAACCCAAACCTAACCTTAACCCAAAAATAACCCTAATCCAAACCTAAACCCAACCCTAATCCTAACCCTAACTCAAACCCAAACCCAACCTAAACCTAACCCTAATCCCAACTGTAAACATAACCCTAACCCAAACATAACCCTAATCCAAACCTAACCCCGACCCTAATCCTAACCTCAACCCAAACCTAACCCTAACCCCTACTCTAAACCTAACCCTAACACAAACCTAATCTTAACGCCAATTCTAAACCTAACCCCAACCCAACCCCAACCCAAACTCTAAACCTAACCCTACCCAAAACTAACCCTAACCCCAAACCTAACCCAATAACATATACCCCCATTATTTATTATTTACTTTTCAAATGATATGTCAATTCTGTACACAGCTGCTGGAATTGTAACTTTCCTGAAGGAACTCTCCTGAAGGAATCAATAAAGTACTATCTACCTATACATCTAATCCTAACCCTAACCCAAACCTAACCCTAACCCTAAATCTAACCCTAAACCCAACTGTAAACATAACCCGAACCTAACCCTAACCCAAACACAACCCTAATCCAAACCTAACCCCAACCCTAATTTTAACCCTAACCCAAACCTAACCCTAAACTAGGGTTAGGGTTAACCCTAATTTTCCTGAGGGAACTCTCGTGAAGGAATCAATAAAGTACAATCTATCTATCTATCTATCTATTTATCTAATCCTAACCCTAACCCAAACCTAACCCCAACTCTAAACCTAACCCTAACCCCAACACTAGACCTAACCCTAACCATACCAAACATAACCCTAACCCTATCCTAACTCCAACGCTAACCATTCATTTCCCCAGGTCGGTGCATTACCCCCATGCCTGTACTAGAGCCAGGTAATTACAGGCGCGCCTGCAGCTCTGCCCGCCTCAGGCTCTCATTAGCCTGAGCTCTCAAATATCAAACACATCTTGGGCACCGCGGGTGCAGCGCTGGGCTCCATGCGTGCCTTGCTCGGGGACAGCGTGAAGCCCGCCCACTCCTCAGCACACGCCTAAAGCTGAACAAGTGGAAGTGAATATTTCATCTTCTCCTTTAATATTATATTATCATCTGGACATTGTTTGATTGTTACGATCATCTGGACATTGTTTGATTGTCATGATCATCTGGACATTGTTTGATTGTCATGATCATCTGGACATTGTTTGATTGTCATGATCATCAGGACATTGTTTGATTGTCATGATCATCTGGACATTGTTTGATTGTCATGATCATCAGGACATTGTTTGATTGTTACGATCATCTGGACATTGTTTGATTGTCATGATCATCTGGACATTGTTTGATTGTTATGATCCTCTGGACATTGTTTAATTGTCATGATCATCTGGACATTGTTTGATTGTCATGATCATCTGGACATTGTTTGATTGTCATGATCATCTGGACATTGTTTGATTGTCATGATCATCTGGACATTGTTTGATAGGTTGAAGAGTCCACTTACAACCAAGAAAATAAATAATTAGCCACACAATTGACTTTATTGGCAGACAAAATGTTATATCTGCCGACTTATTTTAATTTGAGCGTTTAAATATGTTGATCTCCTTCCGTTTTAATTTGTAAAAGTTTTTTATTTTACAGAAAAAAACCCGTGTGTTGAGTGCATCACTTCCTGTTGTATGCGCAGTCACTTCCTGTTGTCATTAGCGCTAGCTTGCTTCTCCATTAAATGAGCAGTCAAAGTTGTACCGGTCACCTTTTTGACGATGGTTTTCATTTCAAATGGTAATAACAACCGTGGGAAGTTTTACGTGGCGTCGGTTTTGTGGGACTTCTGCACTTTCAGAGGAAGACAAAATGTTCCGCAAACATTCCCCCAGCACGGAGGGGGGAAACATCACGCTCCAACACACATTTAAACACTCACAAGAAGTAGCTTTTTCCAGCAAGCTGAATGTGTCATGTTGCGCCCTACAACGTGTTTATACTGTAAGTATTGTACTTATCACACACCAGCTGTTCGATTGTAACATTTACATTAGTTGTAGTTTTCATCATCAAATTTGTTGGTGTTGAAATTGCCATGTAAAATTGCTAATGCTAATATTAGCCTGTCTACGGCAAATCCAATGTAAATTAGCATCACCGCATTGCACTTCCAAAACATTAGATGGCAGTACTGTATAGACTATCTACGGTATGTTGGCTAACTAGGAAGTAGCTTTTTCCAGCAAGCTGAAAGTGTCATGTTGCGCCCTACAACGTGTTTATACTGTAAGTATTGTACTTATCCCACACCAGCTGTTCGATTGTAACATTTATCTTAGTTGTAGTTTTCATTACCAAATTTGTTGGTGTTGAAATTGCCATGTAAAATTGCTAATGCTAATATTAGCCTGTCTATGGCAAATCCAATGTAAATTAATGCACTGCATTGCACTTCCAAAACATTAGATGGCAGTACTGTATAGACTATCTACGGTATGTTGGCTAACTAGCAAGTAGCTTTTTCCAGCAAGCTGAGAGTGTCATGTTGCGCCCTACAACGTGTTTATACTGTAAGTATTGTACTTATCACACACCAGCTGTTCGATTGTAACATTTACATTAGTTGTAGTTTTCATCATCAAATTTGTTGGCGTTGAAATTGCCATGTAAAATTGCTAATGCTAACATTAGCCTGTCTACGGCAAATCCAATGTAAATTAGCATCACCGCATTGCACTTCCAAAACATTAGATGGCAGTACTGTATAGACTATCTACAGTATGTTGGCTAACTAGGAAGTAGCTTTTTTTTCAGGAAGCTGAAAGTGTCATGTTGTGCCCTACAACGTGTTTATACTGTAAGTATTGTACTTATCACACACCAGCTGTTTGATTGTAACATTTACATTAGTTGTAGTTTTCATTACCAAATTTGTTGGCGATGAAATTGCCATGTAAAATTGCTAATGCTAACATTAGCCTGTCTATGGCAAATCCAATGTATATTAGCATCACCGCATTGCACTTCCAAAACATTAGATGGCAGTACTGTATAGACTATCTACGGTATGTTGGCTAACTAGGAAGTAGCTTTTTTCCAGGAAGCTGAAAGTGTCATGTTGCGCCCTACAACGTGTTTATACTGTAAGTATTGTACTTAACAGCTGTTTGATTTTACGACACTCGTGATTTAGGGCTATATAAATAAACATTGATTGATTGATTGATTATTTTGGCCTTTGCCTAAAAAGTACCGAATAATGCTAAACATTAGCAGCCATTATAATTGATGATCGTTTTGATGGCGTCTTCTCAAGGCAGCGGTTTGGAGGTCATTTCCTCCCAGCTCCGTTGTTCATCATCACTTGGTTGAAGCCGCCATCCAAAGAGAAAAGAACAGGCGCGCCTGCCTGATTGCTCACTGGGTGCATTAAAAGGTAGTGGCGTGCATAACGCGCGTTTACAACGACCTCCCATCTTTTATTTAGCAGACTCGGAGACTCGGGGGCAGGAGATCAGGAGAGGGGTTAGGAGTGGAACCTCATGAGTATTAATGCCACGGTCTAGATTAGAAGCAGGCCACAGCACTGCTGCCAGCACAACAGTAGACATATTCTTCTAAGCAACCTCTAAACCAAGCCCAATTGTCCTTGCAAGGGCGTACCTAATGGAGTGTCCACGAAGACGCTTCCGACCAATCGGAGCTTCGTCAGACGCAAATGAGCCGGAGCGCAACTTACCCTCGTCCTGCACGGTGAAGTGGAAGATGTCCGACGTGGCGTTTTCTTCCCCGCGCAGCACGTAGCAGATGTTCAGGTCGTCGACGTCGGCTGCGGCGGGAAAAAGCCAGGCGTTAACGACGCAATCAGCAAGCTTTGTCGCAGGTGTCGAGACGGCAAAAACACAACATTTTTGTGTACATTCCTGAGGCATAAATCATCTTTGTAGAAAACATAGCTACAGCAACAGAAAAAAAGCAAGTATTTATTGACTTTTGACACAATCCATCATTCCTTCCTTCTGCAGAAATGGTCAAACTACGACATAAGAGGTGTGTCACAACAGTGGTTAAGTAGTTATTTCAGCAATATGTGGATATTTAGTACGACTAGGTCACAGCCACGAAGACTAACTTGTGGGGTTCCACAAGGCTCGGTATTGGGACCCAAGTTATTCATACTTGATATTTGTTCAGTGTCTAATAAATGTCAAAGTATTATGTTTGCAGATGATACAAATCAAGTATAATGTTCAGGAGAAGACTTGAAGGACGTGTTGAGGATTATACAGGTTGAGTTGGTTCAGCTAAAAAAAATAGTTTGATATTAATAAGTTCTCATTATATATATATATATATATATATATATATATATATATATATATATATATATATATATATATATATATATATATATATATATATATATATACATACCAACATACATATATATACATGTATGCATACATACATACATGTATACATACATACATACAAACACTCATACATACATACATACATATATACATACATACATACATGTATACAAATATACATACATACATACATACATATATACATACATATATACATATATGTATACAAATATACATACATATATACATACATACATATATACATGTATACTAATATACATACATACATACATATATAATAATAATAATAATAATAATACCTGTAATTTATATAGCGCTTTTCTAAGTACCCAAAGTCGCTTTACATGTAGAACCCATCATTCATTCACACCTGGTGGTGGTAAGCTACTTTCATAGCCACAGCTGCCCTGGGGTAGACTGACTGATGTATGTATATATACACATATATACATACATACATACATGTATACATACATACATACATGTATACATACATATATACACATATACATACATACATAAATACATACATGTATACATACATATATACATACAGTACATACATCCATACATATATATATATATATATATACATACATGTATACATACATACATACATACATACGTACATACATAAATACATACATACATACATACATACATGTATACATACATAAATACATACAGTACATACGTCCATACATATATATATACACACATACATACATACGTCCATACATACATAAATATATACATGTATACATACGTACATACATAAATACATACATGTATACATACATACATACATACATACATAAATGTATACATACATATATACATCCATACATATATATATACACACATACATACATACATACATACATACATACATACATACATACATGTATACATACATATATATATACAGTACATACGTCCATACATATATATACACACATACATACATACGTCCATACATATATATATACATACATGTATACATACGTACATACATACATACATACATACATACATACATGTATAAATACATATATACATACAGTACATACGTCCATACATATATATATACACACATACATACATACATACATACATGTATACATACACATATACATACAGTAAATACGTCCATACATATATATATACACACATACATACATACGTCCATACATATATATATTACATACATGTATACATACGTACATACATAAATACATACATACATACATACATACGTACATACATAAATACATACATACATACATACATACATGTATACATACATATATACATACAGTACATACGTCCATACAAATATATATACACACATACATACATACATACATACATACATAAATACATACATATATATCTACATATATACATACATACATGCATGCATACATATATATATACATACATATATATATATATATGCACACATACCAACATACATATCTATACATGCATACATGCATATATACATATATACATGTATGCATACATACATACATACATACATACATACATACATGTATACATATATACATGTATACATACATACATACATACAAACACTCATACATACATACATACTGTATATACATACATACATGTATACAAATATACATACATACATACATATATAAACATATATACATCCATGTATACAAATATACATACATAATACATATATATACATATATACATACATGTATACATACATACATACATACATGTATACATACATACATACATGTATACATACATATATACACATATACATACATACATATATACGTACCTATATACACATATACATACATACATACATACATGTATACATAAATATATACATACAAACATACATACATACATGTATACATACATACATACATGTATACATACATACATACATGTATACATACATACATACGTACATACATACATGTATACATGTATACATACATACATACGTACATACATACATACATGTATATATGTATACATACATACATGCGTACATACATACATACATACTGTACATACATAAATACATACATACATATATAGATAAATAAATACATATATATCTACATATATACATACATACATGCATGCATACATATATATATACCTACATACATACATATATACCTGCATACATACATACATACATACATATATACCTACATACATATATACCTACATACATACATATATACCTACATACATACATATATATATACCTACATACATACATACATATATACCTACATACATACATATATACCTACATACATACATACATACCTGCATACATACATACATATATACCTACATACATACATATATACATACATATATACATAACAGCATCAGCACCAACCAGCGAGTCTGCCTGTCAACACTCGATGACGACGCCCACCTTCCTCCCTGCTTGTCACACATCTATAATCCAGGGAGACATTAAACCAACACCGGGGCGGCCGCCTGTGTCAACAACACCCCCGCAAACACACCAGGTGACGCTGGATCTCTTAATGGCGGACGGCGATAAGAAGGCTAGAAAAACAAGATTGCTTGATTTATACAGCAGCTGCTTTAGGGATTGATAGAGGTGTGTTTATTTATTTATTTTATAGACTTTTGGAACTTTGAAGAATGTCACATTCATTTCAATAGGAATTTCCAAAAAATGTGGGAATTTCAGGAAAAGCGGGAATTTATTTGAAAAGGGTAAAAAAAAAAAACCAACTTGAATGTTCTGAATGAGTTGAAATGGTTGGTGTTGGAATTGTTCAAAATCGGTCGAGAAATATTGAAGTAGTAACATTTTTAATTGAGAAATGGTATTGCGGAATTCCTGGAATTCCGGGAAAACCAGGAATTTTTCTAGTTTAAAAAACAACTATGTTTTTTGTCCTGATTAAGAGGAATGTTTGGACGGTGTTACGGTTGAAATGCGTTGAAAATGTGGAAGGAGTAGTCGCCAGAAAAAAGGGTCAAAAAAGTGTTTGAAAAAAACGGGAATTCTGGTAATTCCTGAAATTTTTTTGAACTTGAAAAATGAATAGTTTGAATGTCCAGGATGAGTAGAATGTGTTGATGATAGAATGGTTTGAAAAGGTTGGAAAAAATGTGGGAATTGTGCAACTTGGTAAAATGTCCCATTCATTTCAATGGGAAATTCCTGGAAATGTTGGGAAAAGTGGGATTATTTGGGAAATTATTAGGAGCATGAATGTCCTGAATGAGCTGAATTGGTTGCGGTTGGAATTGTTTAAATCGGGCAACAAATAGTGAAGTAGTAAATGGTATGAGGGAATTTCAGGAAAATCGGGAAATGTATTGAAAATGGTAAAAGAAAAAAACTTGAATGTTCTGAATGAGTTGAAATGGTTGGTGTTGGAATTTTTCAAATCGGTCGAGAAATGTTGAAGTAGTAACATGTTGAATTGAGAAATGGTATAACAGAATTCCTGGAATTTTGGGAAAAACCGGGAATTTTTCCAGTTCAAAAGACAACTTTTTTTTTGTCCTGATTAAGAGGAATGTTTGGACGGTGGAACGGTTGAAGTGGGTTGAAAAATGTGGAAGGAGTAGTCGCCAGAAAAAAAGGTGGACATAGGGCTTTGTAAAACCAGGAATTCAGGAAAATCCTGGAATTTTTTGAACTTGGAAAAAAGGTTGTTTAAAGTTCAAGGATGGTTGAATATGTTGAAGGTAGAATGGTTTGAATCGGGTGAAAAATGTGGAACTTTGAAAAATGTCCCATTCATTTCAATGGGAATTTCATGGAAATTTGGGAATTTCGGGAAAAGCGGGAATTTTTTGGAAAATTTTAAAAGACTTGAATTTTCTGAATGAGTTGAAATGTTGAAGTAGTAACATGTTGAATTGAGAAATGGTATTACGGAATTCCTGGAATTTCGGGAAAACCGGGAATTTTTCCAGTTCAAAAGACAACCTCGTTTTTTTGTCCTGATTAAGAGGAATGTTTGGACGGTGGAACGGTTGAAGTGGGTTGAAAAATGTGGAAGGAGTAGTCGCCAGAAAAAAAGGTGGACATAGGGCTTTGTAAAACCAGGAATTCAGGAAAATCCTGGAATTTTTTGAACTTGGAAAAAAGGTTGTTTAAAGTTCAAGGATGGTTGAATATGTTGAAGGTAGAATGGTTTGAATCGGGTGAAAAATGTGGAACTTTGAAAAATGTCCCATTCATTTCAATGGGAATTTCATGGAAATTTGGGAATTTCGGGAAAAGCGGGAATTTTTTGGAAAATTTTAAAAGACTTGAATTTTCTGAATGAGTTGAAATGTTGAAGTAGTAACATGTTGAATTGAGAAATGGTATTACGGAATTCCTGGAATTTCGGGAAAACCGGGAATTTTTCCAGTTCAAAAGACAACCTCGTTTTTTTGTCCTGATTAAGAGGAATGTTTGGACGGTGGAACGGTTGAAGTGGGTTGAAAAATGTGGAAGGAGTAGTCGCCAGAAAAAAGGGTGGACATAGGGCTTTGAAAAACCAGGAATTCTGGAAAATCCTGGAATTTTTTTTAACTTGAAAAAAAAACAGTTGTTTAAATTTCTAGGATGGTGGAATATGTTGAAGGTAGAATGGTGTGAATCGGGTGAAAAATGTGGAACTTTGAAAAATGTCCTATTCATTTCAAGGGGAATTTCATGGAAATTTGGGAATTTCCAGAGGAGTGGAAATTCTTTGGAAAATGTTAAAGACTTAATATTTTCTGAATGAGTTGAAATGTTGAAGTAGTAACATGTTGAATTAAAAAATGGTATTACGGAATTCCTGGAATTTCAGGAGAACCGGGAATTTTTCCAGTTCAAAAGACAACTTTGTTTTTTGTCCTGATTAAGAGGAATGTTTGGACGGTGGAACGGTTGAAATGCATGGAAAAATGTGGAAGGAGTAGTCGCCAGAAAAAAAGGGTGGACATAGGGCTTTGGAAAACCAGGAATTCAGGAAAATCCTGGAATTTTTTTAACTTGGAAAAAAAAGTTGTTTAAATTTCTAGGATGGTGGAATATGTTGAAGGTAGAATGGTTCGAATCCGGTGAAAAATGTGGAATTTTGAAAAATGTCCCATTCATTTCAATGGGAATTTCATGGAAATTTGGGAATTTCGGAAAAAGCGGGAATTTTTCGGAAAATGTTAAAAGACTTGAATTTTTTTAATGAGTTGAAATGTTGAAGTAGTAACATGTTGAATTGAGAAATGGTATTACAGAATTCCTGGAATTTCAGAAAAACCAGGAATTTTTCCAGTTCAAAAGACAACCTCGTTTATTTGTCCTGATTAAGAAGAATGTTTGGACGGTGGAACGGTTGAAATACATGGGAAATGTGGAATGAGTAGTCGCCAGAAAAAAGGGTGTAAATAGGGCTTTGGAAAAGCAGAAATTCTTGAAAATCCTGGAAAATTGTTTAACTTTGATAAATGATAGTTTGAATTTCCAGAACGGTGGAATGGTATGAATAGGTTGAAAAATGTGGAAATGGTGAAAGTTTGAAAAACGTGAATTCCTGGAATTTTTTAATTTGGAAAAAATGATGGTTTGAATTTCCAGGATGAGTGGAATGTGTTGAGGGTGGAATAGTTTGAATCGGTTGAAAAATGTCGAAATGGTGGAAGTTTGAAAAAATGGCCAATTCATTTTGAATGGGAAAAATGTCCCGAAAACCTGGAATTCTGGCAAATCCGGGAATTTTTTTTTATTGTTGAAGAAGAGCACACAATTTTGAACAGGCTGAATATTTTGGAGTTAGAACGGTTTGAATCGGATGAAAAATGTGGGAATTGTGGAACTTTGAAAAATGTCCCATTCATTTTAATGGCAATTTCATGGAAATTTGGGAATTTCGGGAAAAGCGGTATTTATTTTATTTTATTTTTTTAAAGACTTGAATGTTCTGAATGAGTTGAAATGGTTGGTGTTGGAATTTTTCAAATCGTCGAGAAATGCTGAAGTAGTAACATTTTTAATTGAGAAATGGAATTAAGAAATTCCAGGAATTTCGGGAAAACCGGGAATTTTTCCAGTACAAAAAAACACTTAGTTTTTTGTCCTGATTAAGAGGAATGTTTGGACGGTGGAATGGTTGAAGTGGGTTGAAAAATGGTGAAAGTTTGAAAAAATGGCCAATTCCTTTTGAATGGGAAAATAAAAATAAAAAATTACCGCTTTTCCCGAAATTCCCAAATTTCCATGAAATTGCCAAAGTTCCACATTTTTCATCTGATTCAAACCGTTCCAACTCCAAAGTATTCAGCCTGTTCAAAATGGTGTGCTCTTCTTTAACAATTTTTTAAAAATTCCCGGATTTTCCAGAATTCCGGGTGGAGCGGTTAAAGTGGGTTGAAAAATGTGGAAGGAGTAGTCGCCAGGAAAAAAGGGTAAAAAAAGGGTTTGAAAAAAAGGGAATTCTGGGAATTTCCTGGAATCTTTTTAACTTGGAAAAGAATCATAGTTTGAATTTCCAGGATAGTGGAATATGAAAGGTTTGAATCGGTTGAAAAATGTGGAAATGGTGGAAGTTTGAAAAAATGGCCAATTCATTTTGAATGGGAAAAATGTCCCGGAAAACCTGGAATCCTGGCAAATCCGGGAATTGTTTTTATTGTTGAAGAAGAGCACACAATTTTGAACAGGCTGAATATTTTGGAGTTAGAACGGTTTGAATCGGATGAAAAATGTGGCAATTGTGGAACTTTGAAAAATGTCCCATTCATTTCATGGCAATTTCATGGAAATTTGGGAATTTTGGGAAAAGCGGTATTTATTTTATTTAATTTTTTTAAAGACTTGAATGTTCTGAATGAGTTGAAATGGTTGGTGTTGGAATTTTTCAAATCGTCGAGAAATGCTGAAGTAGTAACATTTTTAATTGAGAAATGGTATTAAGAAATTCCAGGAATTTCGGGAAAACCGGGAATTTTTCCAGTTAAAGAAAACCTCTTAGTTTTTTGTCCTGATTAAAAGGAATGTTTGGACCGTGGAACGGTTGAAGTGGGTTGAAAAATGTGGAAGTAATCGTCGCCAGAAAAAAGTTCAAAAAAGGGTTTGAAAAAAAGGGAATTTTTTGAACTTGAATTTCCAGGATGAGTGGAATGTGTTGAAGGTGGAATGGTTTGGATCGGTTGAAAAATGTGGAAATGGTGGAAGTTTGAAAAAAATGGCCAATTCCTTCTGAAAAATAAAAAATTACCGCTTTTCCCGAAATTCCCAAATTTCCATGAAATTGCCAAAGTTCCACATTTTTCATCTGATTCAAACCGTTCCAACTCCAAAGTATTCAGCCTGTTCAAAATGGCGTGCTCTTCTTGAACAATTTTTAAAAATTCCCGTTTTTCCCAAAATTCCTGGAATTTCTTAATACCATTTCTCAATTAAAATTGTTACTACTTCAGCATTTCTCGACGATTTGAAAAATTCCAACACCAACCATTTCAACTCATTCAGAACATTCAAGTCTTTGAAAAAAAAAATACTGCTTTTCCCGAAATTCAAAAATTTCCATGAAATTGCCATTAAAATGAATGGGACATTTTTCAAAGTTCCACAATTCCCACATTTTTCATCCGATTCAAACCGTTCTAACTCCAAAATATTCAGCCTGTTCAAAATTGTGTGCTCTTCTTCAACAATAAAAAAAAATTCCCGGATTTTCCAGAATTCCAGGTTTTCCGGGACATTTTTCCCATTCAAAATGAATTGGCCATTTTTTCAAACTTCCACCATTTTGACATTTTTCAAACGATTCAAACTATTCCACCTTCAACATATTTCACTCATCCTGGAAATTCAAACCATCATTTTTTCCAAATTAAAAAATTCCAGGAATTCACGTTTTTCAAACTTTCACCATTTCCACATTTTTCAACCTATTCATACCATTCCACCATTCTGGAAATTCAAACTATCATTTTTCGAAGTTAAACAATTTTCCAGGATTTTCAAGAATTTCTGCTTTTCCAAAGCCCTATGTCCACCCTTTTTTTACCCTTTTTTCTGGCGACTACTCCTTCCACATTTTTCAACCCACTTTAACCGTTCCACCTGGAATTCTGGAAAATCCAGGAATTTCAATGGGAATTTCATGGAAATTTGGAAATTTCCTGGAAATTTGGGAAATGATATAAAAAAATGTAAAAGACTTGAATGTTCTGAATGAGTTGAAATGGTTGGTGTTGGAATTTTTCAAATCGGTCGAGAAATGCTGAAGTAGTAACATGTTGAAACGAGAAATGGTATTACGAAAAATGTAGAAATGGGAATTTCATGGAAATTTGGGAATTTCGGGAAAAGCGGGAATTTTTTGGGAAAATGTTAAAAGACTTGAATTTTCTGAATGAGTTGAAATGTGGAAGTAGTAACATGTTGAACTGAGAAATTGTATTACGGAATTCCTGGAATTTCAGGAAAACCGGGAATTTTCAAAAGACAACCTCGTTTTTTGTCCTGATTAAGAGGAATGTTTGGACGGTGGAACGCTTGAAATGCATGGAAAAATGTGGAAGGAGTAGTCCATAGAAAAAAGTGTGGACATAGGGCTTCTGGAAAAGCAGACATTCTAGAAAATCCTGGAATTTTTTTTAACTTGAAAAAATGATAGTTTGAATTTCCAGAATGGTGGAATGTTTTGAAGGTAGAATGGTATGAATAGGTTGAAAAATGTGGAAATAGTGAAAGTTTGAAAAACGGGAATTCCTGGAATTTTTTAATTAGGAAAAAATGATAGTTTGAATTTCCAGGATGAGTGGAATGTGTTGAGGGTGGAATGGTATGAATAGGTTGAAAAATGTGGAAATGGTGGAAGCTTGAAAAAAATGGCCAATTCATTTTGAATGGGAAAAATGTCCCGGAAAATCTGAAATTCTGGTAAATCCGGGAATTTTTTTTTAAATTGTTGAAGAAGAGCACACAATTTTGAACAGGCTGAATATTTTGGAGTTAGAACGGTTTGAATCGGATGAAAAATGTGGGAATTGTGGAACTTTGAAAAATGTCCAATTCATTTTAATGGCAATTTCTTGGAAATTTGGGAATTTCGGGAAAAGCGGTATTTTTTTTTTAAAGACTTGAATGTTCTGAATGAGTTGAAATGGTTGGTGTTGGAATTTTTCAAATCGTCGAGAAATGCTGAAGTAGTAACATTTTTAATTGAGAAATGGTATTAAGAAATTGCAGGAATTTCGGGAAAACCGGGAATTTTTCCAGTTAAAAAAAAACCACTTGGTTTTTTGTCCTGATTAAGAGGAATGTTTGGACCGTGGAATGGTTGAAGTGGGTTGAAAAATGTGGAAGTAATCGTCGCCAGAAAAAAGTTCAAAAAAGGGTTTGAAAAAAAGGGAATTTTTTCAACTGGAAAAAATTATAGTTTGAATTTCCAGGATGAGTGGAATGTGTTGAAGGTGGAATGGTTTGGATCGGTTGAAAAATGTGGAAATGGTGGAAGTTTGAAAAAATGGCCAATTAATTTTGAATGGGAAAATAAAAATAAAATAAAAAAATTACCGCTTTTCCCGAAATTCCCAAATTTCCATGAAATTGCCAAAGTTTCACATTTTTCATCTGATTCAAACCGTTCCAACTCCAAAGTATTCAGCCTGTTCAAAATGGTGTGCTCTTCTTTAACAATTTTAAAAAATTCCCGGATTTTCCAGAATTCCAGGTGGAACGGTTAAAGTGGGTTGAAAAATGTGGAAGGAGTAGTCGCCAGAAAAAAAGGGTAAAAAAAGGGTTTGAAAAAAAGGGTTTGAAAAAAGGGAATTCTGGGAATTCCTGGAATCTTTTTAACTTGGAAAAAATCATAGTTTGAATTTCCAGGATAGTGGAATATGAAAAGTTTGAATCGGTTGAAAAATGTGGAAATGGTGGAAGTTTGAAAAATGGCCAATTCATTTTGAATGGGGAAAATGTCCCGGAAAATCTTAAATTCTGGTAAATCCGGGAATTTTTTTTAAAATTCTTGAGGAAGAGCACACAATTTTGAACAGGCTGAATATTTTGGAGTTAGAACGGTTTGAATCGGATGAAAAATGTGGCAATTGTGGAACTTTGAAAAGTGTCCCATTCATTTCAATGGGAATTTCATGGAAATTTGGGAATTTCATGGAAATTTGGGAAATGATATAAACATTTTAAAAAGACTTGAATGTTCCGAATGAGTTGAAATGGTTGGTGTTGGAATTTTTCAAATCGGTCGAGAAATGCTGAAGTAGTAACATGTTGAAACGAGAAATGGCATTACGAAAAATGTAGAAATGGGAATTTCATGGAAATTTGGGAATTTCGGGAAAAGCGGGAATTTTTGGGGAAAATGTTAAAAGACTTGAATTTTCTGAATGAGTTGAAATGTGGAAGTAGTAACATGTTGAACTGAGAAATTGTATTACGGAATTCCTGGAATTTCAGGAAAACCGGGAATTTTCAAAAGACAACCTCGTTTTTTGTCCTGATTAAGAGGAATGTTTGGACGGAGGAACGCTTGAAATGCATGGAAAAATGTGGAAGGAGTAGTCCATAGACAAAAATGTGGACATAGGGCTTCTGGAAAAGCAGAAATTCTGGAAAATCCTGGATTTTTTTTTAACTTGAAAAAATGATAGTTTGAATTTCCAGAATGGTGGAATGTGTTGAGGGTAGAATGGTATGAATAGGTTGAAAAATGTGGAAATAGTGAAAGTTTGAAAAACGGGAATTCCTGGAATTTTTTAATTTGGAAAAAATGATAGTTTGAATTTCCAGGATGAGTGGAATGTGTTGAGGGTGGAATGGTATGAATAGGTTGAAAAATGTGGAAATGGTGGAAGCTTGAAAAAATGGCCAATTCATTTTGAATGGGAAAAATGTCCCGGAAAATCTGAAATTCTGGTAAATCCGGGAATTTTTTTTAAAATTCTTGAGGAAGAGCACGCAATTTTGAACAGGCTGAATATTTTGGAGTTAGAACGGTTTGAATCGGATGAAAAATGTGGCAATTGTGGAACTTTGAAAAGTGTCCCATTCATTTTAATGGGAATTTCATGGAAATTTGGGAATTTCATGGAAATTTGGGAAATGACATAAAAAAATGTAAAAGACTTGAATGTTCTGAATGAGTTGAAATGGTTGGTGTTGGAATTTTTCAAATCAGTCGAGAAATGCTGAAGTATTAACATATTACGAAAAATTTAGAAATGGGAATTTCATGGAAATTTGGGAATTTCGGGAAAAGCGGGAATTTTTTGGGAAAATGTTAAAAGACTTGAATTTTCTGAATGAGTTGAAATGTGGAAGTAGTAACATGTTGAACTGAGAAATTGTATTACGGAATTCCTGGAATTTCAGGAAAACCGGGAATTTTCAAAAGACAACCTCGTTTTTTGTCCTGATTAAGAGGAATGTTTGGACGGAGGAACGCTTGAAATGCATGGAAAAATGTAGAAGGAGTAGTCCATAGACAAAAGTGTGGACATAGGGCTTTGGAAAAGCAGAAATTCTGGAAAATCCTGGAATTTTTTTTTAACTTGAAAAAATGATAGTTTGAATTTCCAGAATGGTGGAATGTTTTGAAGGTAGAATGGTATGAATAGGTTGAAAAATGTGGAAATAGTGAAAGTTTGAAAAACGGGAATTCCTGGAATTTTTTAATTTGGAAAAAATGATAGTTTGAATTTCCAGGATGGTGGAATATGTTGAAGGTAGAATGGTTCGAATCGGGTGAAAAATGTGGAACTTTGAAAAATGTCCCATTCATTTCAATGGGAATTTCATGGAAATTTGGGAATTTCGGGAAAAAGCGGGAATTTTTCGGAAAATGTTAAAAGACTTGAATTTTCTGAATGAGTTGAAATGTTGAAGTAGTAACATGTTGAACTGAGAAATGGTATTACAGAATTCCTGGAATTTCAGAAAAAACGGGAATTTTTCACTCTCTGTGGGCGTCCCAATACTTTTGGTCTTATTTACCCCCCCCACTCCTGCTCTGACCCGAGTGCAGAGTGTGAACATGAAACATTGAAGGAGGAGGACGCTCTCGTGGGAGTAAATAGAGAGGAAGGACTTGTCTCTTTCACCTGACTGACTTTCCTGACGAGCCTTTTTGCGCTCTCTTCCCCCCCCGCAGCGTCCCTGATGTGCCTCACTTCTCCCATCATGCTTTGCTGTCGTCCACGTCCTGCCTTCAGCATCCCCCCCCCCATCCCCCCCTTTAAAGGGCAGCTGCGCTTTTTAATTGTTTTTATTTTGCCATTCAAAATCCTTACGTAAGACATACGTTGTGCATTCTAAATCGTAAAATATGGCAAGTACGAGGTGGCTAACAGTGCAGTGCACTATTTTGCCCGTAGATCACAAAACCGCCGACGATACTCCCGTTCACATCTCCTGACCTGGATGGAAACCAAGTATTAGCGATAGTGTTAGTATAAGCGCTAACGCAGAGGAACTACTTTTAGCGGCGCCGCAACATTGACATAATGAGCTTTGAGGTTTAAAAAAACAAAACAAAACATGAATAAATAGTTATGTTTATGCTCCACCGCTCCCAGTCTGTGGAACGCTCTCCCTGACCATCTGAGGGCACCACAGACTGTGGATGCTTTTAAAAAAGGCTTAAAAGCCCTTCTTTTTTAAAAAAAAGATACTAGCTATAACTATTTGGCTGTTCTAGTTTTTATTTCTTTATCTTTTTTTTATTTATTTTATTTTTTTGTTAATACACTGTAGCACTTTGAGATTGTTTACTCAATATAAAGTGCTTTATACAAATAAAATATATTATTATTATTATGTTCGCGTAAGCATTTAAAATAGCTAGCTATTTTTGTGATTTCTGATCGTTTATGAGGGCACCAACGTTTTGTTTTGGCTTGTTAATAAAGAGATACCTCCTCGTTATGTGTATTTATATTGTGTTCAAAGTGTACAAACCTTCACTAAAACATGGACTTCTGTCAAGGGCGGAACCAATTATTCATGTTGACATTGTTTCTTAGGGGAACTACTTTTAGCGGCGCCGTAACTAGCGTACGCTGCAACATTGACATAATGAACTTTTAGGTTTAAAAAAATAAAACAAAACATGAATAAATAGTTATGTTTATGCTCCGCCGCTCCCAGTCTGTGGAACGCTCTCCCTGACCATCTGAGGGCACCACAGACTGTGGATGCTTTTAAAAAAGGCTTAAAAGCCCTTCTTTTAAAAAAAAGATACTAGCTATAACTATTTGGCTGTTCTAGTTTTTATTTTTATGTATTTCTTTATTATCTTTTTTTTATTTATTTTATTTTTTTGTTAATACACTGTAGCACTTTGAGATTGTTTACTCAATATAAAGTGCTTTATACAAATAAAATATATTATTATTATTATGTTCGCGTAAGCATTTAAAATAGCTAGCTATTTTTGTGATTTCTGATCGTTTATGAGGGCACCGACAGGGAAATCCGGCTTGTTAATAAAGAGATACCTCCTCGTTATGTGTATTTATATTGTGTTCAAAGTGTACAAACCTTCACTAAAACATGGACTTCTGTCAAGGGCGGAACCAATTATTCATGTTGACATTGTTTCTTAGGGGAACTACTTTTAGAGGCGCCGTAACTAGCTTACGCTGCAACATTGACATAATGAACTTTTAGGTTTAAAAAAACAAAACAAAACATGAATAAATAGTTATGTTTATGCTCCGCCGCTCCCAGTCTGTGGAACGCTCTCCCTGACCATCTGAGGGCACCACAGACTGTGGATGCTTTTAAAAAAGGCTTAAAAGCCCTTCTTTTTTAAAAAAAAAAAAAGATACTAGCTATAACTATTTGGCTGTTCTAGTTTTTATTTTTATTTATTTATTTATTATCTTTTTTAATTTTTTTTAATACACTGTAGCACTTTGAGATTGTTTACTCAATATAAAGTGCTTTATACAAATAAAATCTATTATTATTATTATGTTCGCGTAAGCATTTAAAGTAGCTAGCTATTTTTGTGATTTCTGATCGTTTATGAGGGCACCAACGTTTTGTTTTGGCTTGTCAATAAAGAGATACCTCCTCGTTATGTGTATTTATATTGCATTCAAAGTATACAAACCTTCACTAAAACATGGACTTCTGTCAAGGGCGGAACCAATTATTCATGTTGACATTGTTTCTTAGGGGAACTACTTTTAGCGGCGCCGTAACTAGCTTACGCTGCAACATTGACATAATGAACTTTTAGGTCAAAAAAACCCCCCAAAAAACATGAATACATAGGTATGTTCATGTAAGCATTCAAAATAGCTAGCGATTAGCACTCAAGTTGCCAGCCAGCGATTAATGGCGCTCGCTGAAGACTAGTGTGAGTCACCAGCCAGCAATTAGCACAGCGACACCCTACTGGGGGGTACCTTTTAGGTTTAGAAAAAAAACATGAATAAATAGTTATGTTCATGTAAGCATTTAAAATAGCTAGCGATTAGCACCTAAGTTGCCAGCCAGCGATTAATGGTGCTCACTGCAGACTAGTGTGAGTCACCGGCTAGCAATTAGCACAGTGACACCCTACTGGGGGTACCTTTTAGGTTAAAATAAATAAATAAATGAATAAATATCTATATTCATGTAAGCATTTAAAATAGCTAGCGATTAGCACCCAAGTTGCCAGCCAGCGATTAATGGTGCTTGCCGCCGACTAGTGCGAGTCACCAGCTAGCAATTAGCACAGCGACACCCTACTGGGGGGTACCTATTAGGTTAAAAAACTAAACATTAATAGATAGTTATATTAATGTGAGCATTTAATATAGCCAACGATTAGCACCCAAGTTGCCAGCCAGCGATTAATGGCGCTCGCTGAAGACTAGTGTGAGTCACCAGCTAGCAATTAGCACAGCGACACCCTACTGGGGGGTACCTTTTAGGTTAAAATAAATAAATAAATGAATAAATATCTATATTCATGTAAACATTTAAAATAGCTAGCGATTAGCACCCAAGTTGCCAGCCAGCGATTAATGGCGCTTTCCGCCGACTAGTGCGAGTTACCGTCTAGCAATTAGCACAGCGACACTCTACTGGGGGGTACTTAGGGTTAAAAAAAAACATGAAATAAATAGCTATGTTCATGTAAGCATTTAAAATAGCTAGCGATTAGCACTCAAGTTGCCAGCCAGCGATTAATGGCGCTCGCTGAAGAATAGTGTGAGTCACCAGCTAGCAATTAGCACAGCGACACCCTACTGGGGGTTACCTTTTAGGTTTACAAAAAAACCAAACATGAATAAATAGTTATATTCATGTAAGCATTTAAAATAGCTAGCGATTAGCACCTAAGTTGCCAGCCAGCGATTAATGGTGCTCGCTGCAGACTAGTGTGAGTCACCGCCTAGCAATTAGCACAGCGACACCCTACTGGGGGGTACCTTTTAGGTTAAAATAAATAAATAAATGAATAAATATCTATATTCATGTAAACATTTAAAATAGCTAGCGATTAGCACCCAAGTTGCCAGCCAGCGATTAATGGTGCTTGCCGCCGACTAGTGCGAGTCACCAGCTAGCAATTAGCACAGCGACACCCTACTGGGGGGTACCTATTAGGTTAAAAAACTAAACATTAATAGATAGTTATATTCATGTGAGCATTTAATATAGCCAACGATTAGCACCCAAGTTGCCAGCCAGCGATTAATGGCGCTTGCCGCCGACTAGTGCGAGTTACCGTCTAGCAATTAGCACAACGACACTCTACTGGGGGGTACTTAAGGTTAAAAAAAAACATGAAATAAATAGCTATGTTCATGTAAGCATTTAAAGTAGCTAGCGATTAGCACTCAAGTTGCCAGCCAGCGATTAATGGCGCTCGCTGAAGACTAGTGTGAGTCACCAGCTAGCAATTAGCACAGCGACACCCTACTGGGGGGTACCTTTTAGGTTTAGAAAAAAACCAAACATGAATAAATAGTTATATTCATGTAAGCATTTAAAATAGCTAGCGATTAGCACCTAAGTTGCCAGCCAGCGATTAATGGTGCTCGCTGCAGACTAGTGTGAGTCACCGGCTAGCAATTAGCACAGCGATACCCTACTGGGGGGTACCTTTTAGGTTTAGAAAAAAACATGAATAAATAGTTATGTTCATGTAAGCATTTAAAATAGCTAGCGATTAGCACCTAAGTTGCCAGCCATATATTACATATTATGAATGTCACCACATGACATATATACTTACATCATGTATATATTACATGTTATTATGAATGTTACTACATGACATATATACTTACATCATGTATATATGACATGTTATTATGAATGTTACTACATGACATATATACTTACATCATGTATATATGACATGTTATTATGAATGTTACTACATGACATATATACTTACATCATGTATATATGACATGTTATTATGAATGTTACTACATGACATATATACTTACATCATGTATATATTACATGTTATTATGAATGTTACTACATGACATATATACTTACATCATGTATATATTACATGTTATTATGAATGTCACCACATGACATATATACTTACATCATGAATATATTACATGTTATTATGAATGTTACTACATGACATATATACTTACATCATGTATATATTACATGTTATTATGAATGTTACTACATGACATATATACTTACATCATGTATATATGACATGTTATTATGAATGTTACTACATGACATATATACTTACATCATGTATATATGACATGTTATTATGAATGTTACTACATGACATATATACTTACATCATGTATATATTACATGTTATTATGAATGTTACTACATGACATATATACTTACATCATGTATATATTACATGTTATTATGAATGTCACCACATGACATATATACTTACATCATGAATATATTACATGTTATTATGAATGTTACTACATGACATATATACTTACATCATGTATATATGAAATGTTATTATGAATGTTACTACATGACATATATACTTACATCATGTATATATTACATGTTATTATGAATGTTACTACATGACATATATACTTACATCATGTATATATTACATGTTATGAATGTCACCACATTACATATATACTTACATCATGTATGTAAAACTTTGAAAGATGTTTTTGGATGATTTTTAGAGCGCTTAATAGGCAAAATAGATCGAATTCAATTACCTCCATTGTTAGCTGACTCTTGCTAGCATTTATTTACGATTTAGAATGCACGAAAAAATAAAACCATGTGTTTTTGTCCTGCAAAAGGAGTGAGAATAAAGTGTGGTTCCTTTTTAAAGCCCACCCCAAAAAAAGCCAGCCCCTCCCGCCTTCCAATCCCTCGCAGCCTTAATGGCCCCCGCGTTCACGCCTTCTGCTTGGCCACGAGGCGCCGCCGCCAAAAAGCGGCGCGCTGACCTTTTCCGCGCCGTGGTCCACTTCCTGCCCCGCTCCGGCGAGCCGACGCTCCATTATTCATCCGGACGTGTGTGACAGACTTTGGTGTGAAACAAGGCGCTGTGATGAAGAAGACGAGGACGATGATGATTGTGAGGCCGCCAATCAAGGCTCAGCTCGTCAGGCGTGCACACAAGCAGCCTTAATCAAGACTTTCATTGCATTCAGCACAAACCATCAAAGGCTGGCTTCTTGCAGCCTGAAGTTGTTCACTTTTACATGCACATATGTTTATATTTTATAAACGGCCTGATTGACGACTCATCATTATTTCAAACCTTTCTTTTTCAATTAAAGAGCGAGCACAACTTCAATTTCTATGACAAATCTCCTCATTACATTCACAGGATTCATGGATCTTTGAAGGGGAGGCAACTACAAGAGACGTTCCTTTCAAAGAGTCCTTCAAAAGACTGGCTAGCATATATATATATATATATATATATATATATATATATATATATATATATATATATATATATATATATATATAAAACCATGTGTTTTTGTCCTGCAAAAGGAGTGAGAATAAAGTGTGGTTCCTTTTTAAAGCCCACCCCAAAAAAAGCCAGCCCCTCCCGCCTTCCAATATACACACATAAATAGTGGAGGTTTCTGTGGTTTATCCGTTCTACAGTGT
>NC_084735.1:1222037-1227037 GCF_033978785.1 Entelurus aequoreus | reverse complement strand
ATATATATATATATATATATATATATATATATATATATATATATATATATATATATATATATAAATAAATATACACATATACATATATGCATACATACATACACATATACATATGGATGTTGGCTTACCTTGACTGAAGCTTCCCACGGAGTTGTTCCCCCGGCCCAGGTGGACGATGTATCCGTGTTTGGGCGGCGCCGTGACGTGGAACGCCAGCGAGGCTGGACTGCTGTGCCGGTCCTCCACCCTCAGGTGTTTGGAGTTGATGAGGAATCCCAGCTGACCGGTGGGCAGGGTCCTCAAGGTGGGGGCACCCTTGTTGACCACCATCCGGGGGGCGCCGCCGTCGAGGGCCACGATGGTGATCTTCAAGGTCTGTGGGCGTCGAGTCTCAAAAACCGTGTCTGGGAAGACATAGAAGTCCGAGTGCGTGCCGTCGGTCACGGTGAAGGAGAAGCAGTCCTCGGAGGACTCGGTGCCGTCGTGTTTGTAGCTGATCAGGTTTTCGTTTAGGTCCTGTTTGGTGAAGGTGCTGACTGGGCTGGACTGGTTAAAGAGGAGTTTTCCGTGCACGGGCGGCTGGGTGATGGTAAACTTGAGCAGCTTCTCAGGGGTATCCTGGTCCTCTGCTGTGAGCTCAAAGGGTGTGATGAGCTTACTGTGTCCTTCCGTGATCTGCAGACCGTTGATGGTCACCACCGGCTTCTTGTTGTCAACATCCAGGATGGAGATTCTGAAAGTCCGGAAAATGGGATTGTAGCCGTCGGTCACTTCAAATTCAAAACTGTCCATCTTCAGCTCGTCGTCTGCAGTGTGGATGTAGTAGACTTTGCTGCCGGCGAGTTGGAGTTGCGTGAAGGACACGATGGGCACCCCTGGGTAGTCCGTGCACTCCAAGTGCCCTCTGACAGGCACCCTGGTGATGGTGAAGACCAGGTTCTCGTCTGGGCTATTGAGGTCGGTGGTGCTGAGGAGATCCGTGGTTAGGGTGACGCGGCCACCTTCTTTGAGGGACACACCCTTGCTGACCACATGAGGGAAGACCGCGTCGATGCTGCCCACGCTGATGTAGAAGTAACGATCAATCAGCGGGTTGATTCCGTCCGTCACGTCAAACTTGACCAGGTCTCGGATGCCCTCCTGCCCGTTGTGCGTGTAGAATATCGACCCTGCGTCGATCTCTGCTTGTGTGAAGTTCATGCCCAGGGTAATGTTCTCCGACCCGAGGGAAGTCCTCCTCTGAAGCAGACCCTGACCGGGCCCAAAGCGGATGATGTAAGTGAGAGCACTGTCCTCGGAATCTAAATCAGTCGCGCTTAGGACTTTGTTGTCGATGTCTTTGGTCTCACCGATTTCCACCTCCAAGCCATCATTGATTTGTATCCTGGGCGTCTCATCGTCAACAGGGATGATCATCACCAGGGCTGTTTTCTGCACTGAGAACTTCCCGTCAGTCAACGTGACGTCAAAGCTGTCCTCTGTGGTCTCGGAGTCGTCGTGTTCGTAGATAATAGTGGATGCCTCTCTGATCTCCTCCAGCGTGAAGTTAGTCACCAGGACCGAACCCGTGGGCAGCTGGTTTAAAACCACGCCATGTTTAGGAGGTCTGGAGATGATGAACATCAGTTCCTCGGCCGGGACGTCGGCGTCGCCTCCATTCACGATGGGGGTATCGATGACGATGTTCATCCCCTCCATCACCACGATCTCCCTCAAGTAGATCTCTGGCTTCTCGTCGTTGGTGGGAATGACGACGATGGGAAAGAAGAGGTTCTCTGAGAAGTTGATCCCATCCGAGCACCTAAAGGTGAACCTGTCTTCTACTGGTTCAACACCTTTGTGGATGCTCTGCACGTAGTAAATATTTCCTTCCCTGATGTCTCCGATGGTGAAAGCACTGATGGCCGCACCCGACCTTGACTTTTCAGACCCGGGTGCAGGTGATATATTCTCCACATAGCCAGCAGTGGGCTGGACTACGATGATGCAGAGGACATCTTCTACGGGCGTGTCGGTGTCGTATGCGTTCAGGTGCTGAGGGCCAATGGCGTTTTTGTCCCCTTCAATGACGCTGAACTGCACCCCAACTCCAACTTCAGGTGTTTGGCTGTCCACTGGTAGGATGGTGACCCATACCTGGACCCCGTTGACCTTATTCCCCCCCACAGTCCAATCATCTGACATGTCTGTGAGGGTCAAGTTGAAGCCGTCCTGCTGGGATGTGAGGCCTACCTCGGCGCCGGTGTGAGCGTAGACCACCAGGCCGTTGATGAGGTCGGCCTGCGTGAATCTACTGGCGGGCACTCCTTTCACCAAAACCTCACCGATGGCTGGTGGGTCCTCCAAGATGAAGGTGAGCTGGAGGTCATCAGTGTCGTCATCGCGGCCTTGGATAACGTGAGTCGTGATTTCCGCGGCGCCGTTTTCCAGCACGTCCAGGTGAGAGCCGATCGTTCCCGCGGGCAGACTGAGCACCGGCGTTTCGTCGTCCACAGGCTTCACGTGGACTTTGACCGTCACGGTTACAACATGGAAGCCGTCGCTGACGTCCAGCTGGAAGTCGTCGCTCGTCGTTTCCTCGCCGCCGTGACTGTACGATATCCTCCCTTGTGAAAGGTCCTCAAGACTGAAAACTGCTTCTTTCTCCAAGTCTGTGAACGCCACCTGCAGGTGTCCGTGTTTGGGCGGCTGACTGAGCGTGAAGGTGATCATTTTCCCCTCGGTGTCGGCGTCCGAGGCGTCCAGCTCAGCGATGGTGACGATGTGGATGCTGCCCTCAAACAAAGTGAGGCCCGTGTTTGTAATCTGGGGGGGGTTGTTGTTGACAGGCTGGAGGTAGATGGTGAACGACCCCGCCACGCTGTTCCCCGCCGTGTCCTCCACGCTGTAGCGGAACTGCACCACGTGCGCAGTGATGCCCAGCTCGATGTCTGGGGGGCTGTAGGCGACCTTGTGGTGATTCAGCTGAGCTTGTGTGAACTCGGTGACCTCCGTGTCGGGGCTGTCTGTCAGAACCAAATAACCAAAAACTAGTGGGCTGTTCTCATCGGTATCAGTCGGGGGCTGGATGACCGTATATTTAAGGTCACGGTCCTCTGAGTCCAAATCAGTGTATCGCAGGACATCCTTGCTGAACTGAGTCAGCTTGTACTCCTCCACAGTCATCTGCAGGGTGGTCCCGGGGTACAGCTCGGGGGGAACGTCATCTATGGGCAAAACACGGACTGTGAACGTAGCCTCGCCTGACTCGTTGGGTGGGTCGTTGTCATCCCGGACTGTGAAGACAAACTGGTCCATGACTGTGTCAGTGATGTGAGGCCCTACGTGCTGGTAAAAGACCTTCCGTCAGTGATGTCTTTCTGCAGCCACTCCCGCACCTCCTTCTCGTAGACCTCGTCCTCAGAGTTGAACTTCCAGGAGGAGGGGTCCTCCGGGGCGTCGGACTGCCTCAGAAGGACAGTGCCGATTGTGGAAAAGGGGGGAACGAGGGTGAATTGAATGGTGGAGTCCTCAGAGTCGATGTCGGCGGCGCTCAGCATGAGGGGAGACAATGGCATCAGATGGTGTTTGAACAGGACCACGCCAGTGTTGGCGTTGACGATGGGGGGCTCGTCATCAGTGGGGACGACGGTGACAGGGAAGAGGAATTCCACGTCGTGTTTTCCGTCCGTCATCTTGAACACAATGTTGTCGCTGTACGTGTCGCTGCCGTCGTGCTGGTACACGACCGCCCCGGCTGTGAGGTCCTCGGGGGTGAAGGTTTTCCTACGAGACCCCAGCACCAGCAGGGTGCCGTGGCGGAGCCCGTCCACCACCGTTACGGCCACCACGTCCAGGTTGTCCTCGTCGCTGATCTCAAGGTTGAGGGGCCGGGACTGGCCCTCGTACAGCAGCTGGCCCACGTTCCGGGTCACGACCGGTGCCAAAGACTTCATGGGTTTCACCACGATCATGAACGCAAAGGGGTCCGAGACAGCCCCCTCTGGGTCCACGACCTCAAACTCAAGCTGGAAAATCCTCTCGGTCTCCGAGTCCAGGGAGGGCGGCTTGTAGGCTATTTTCAGGTCCTGCAGGTCTCTCTGGTAGAAGGAGGCGATGGGCAGGTTCTGGTCGTCGGTGCTGACGATGTAGCCCTCGTCGTACGACAGCGGCGAGGTGACGTTGAAGACGAGCTCGCCCGGGTCGGACTCGGCGTCGTCCGCGGCGATCATGTCGGGCGTGAGCGCCGTCATGACAAACTGGCTCACCTCCGTCATCATCATGGCCACGAAGCTCGGCCTGGGCGCCGTGTTCTCTCGCCCCTCTCGGATGCGCACCGTCAGGTGGAAGTGCTCCCGCTTGACCAGGTTGCCCTCCTTGTCGTGGAGCTCCACCGCCATGGGAACGTGGTCCCGGTTGGGCGAGGCGTGCTCGCACGTGTGCTGGTAGCGGATGTCGGCGCGGGTCAACTCCTCACAGTCTAGGTTTTGGGACAGTTTGCCGCCATCTAGCAGAGTACCATAGCGGGGCAGCATACTCCCGCCGGACAGGGACACCACCACGCACCTGTACAAGTCCTGGTCGTAAGTGAAGTCCACAGTCCTCTTGTCTATGGGGTTGCTGGTGCCCCTCAGGTGGTCCACAGTGAGCGGCATGTTCTTGGTGAGGAGCTCCAGCTGCGTAAAAACCACCTCCACCTCCATCATGAACGGGATGACGACGGTCTCGGTGCGCGCGTCGTAGCGCAGCTGCAGCCTCACGCGGTCCCGCGCCGGACTCCGGGAGCCGTAGTGGGTGTAGGTGACGTCATCGCGGCCGAACTCGCACGGGAACTTCTCCGGGGCGAGGCGCCCCAGCCGCTGCGAGAGGGGGTCGCCGTCCAGGACGGTGACGCTGCAGCGGTCCCCCGGCCGCGTCTGGACCACCAGGTCGTTGACCGGGTCGAGGGACACGGACCTCCCGAAGGGCACGCGTATGCCGTTGTTGGCCACGAGGATGGCGTCCTCGGAGAGCTCCGAGCG